>NC_056743.1:881980386-882281636 GCF_019279795.1 Protopterus annectens | reverse complement strand
AAAGGATGCCACGGATGGAGCTGCCAGGTAAACGAAGAAGGCCTAAGATAAGGTTTATGGATGTGGTGAGAGAGGACATGCAGGTGGTTCATGTGATAGATGAGCCACTATGGTGACCACTAACGGGAACAGCCGAAAGAAGACGACGACACAGACACTGACATAGACAGCCTACTAGATGGTTGAGAAGCTGACTCTGAGTATGAGCTTACTTATTCCTTTGACATGCAGTGTGGCTACTTTCATAATGTGATACAGAGGCCTAATGAGGGGGGCAAGGAGACAGCTGCCGCCAGGTGTAAGGTGTTAGATGGCATGATCTACAGAGGTCAGTGGTGCAGCAGATCAGTACCAGTACTCAGACATGAATGTTGATACTCTATCTGTGGTCACAGCTGAAGTACTTGGTGTGAGAGCTTGTAACTATAGCAACCCACCCATTGCAGATGACCTAGCTACAGTTATGATATGATGCTTTCTATAAGTGTTTAAATGGAGAGTACAAAGCAGTAGATGTGGATGAAGACACTTCTCATTTTTTAATCTCATACTAAGTATGGCAAGCCCACTATAGTCATGCACATAGTTTCTTCATATTCAGGCTCCATAGCTCCGCATGTATTATGGGTAAGTAACTCCATAGCTCCACATGTATTATGGGTAAGTAACTCCTTATTCACACTAGATAGATGTGACCACTTTACTGTTGATAGCACAGATCTGGTGATCTGGCATTACCACAGCTCCACTTTTTTGAAAGAGATTAACAGTCTCACAGGACAGAAACCTTACATTCAACACTGCATCAGAAATTATTAGAGTACACATTATTTTTATAAACAACTTCTGATTTTAGTAGGCATGCATGCTTGAAAATCACATTGGTGGTGAGTTTAGTAGTAGGCATGCATATTTGAAAAACATATTTTGTACTTTTGTTTAATATAGTCATATGGTATAGGATTCATTTGGCATTGCAAACAGCTTTAAAAGTACATTACACATTGCCCTTAAAATGTACATTATTACTACTTAAAGTTTTATAGATTTATGATGGTGCAAAACGTGCTCAAGCATTAATAAATGCATATATATTTAGAGTCACTAATAGCAATTTTCAAGACAGCCACTTTGCTATGTATGTGTCTCAGAAATGTAATTCATCTTGCTAACACAGTAGTAGTCTTATTTACTGCCCAAATTATGTAGCTCAGATTTCAGTTGTTAACCAGAAAATAGGTGTAGGTGCATCATTTCAGTGTGCTTGAAATTACCATCAGTTTTATTTCATCATATTCACATGGGTCAGCAGTGATTTACTGCCAAGGCCTCTTAGATAATAGTATAGTTGCAGCAGGTTCGTTCCTTTGAGTTGGCTTATTTTCAAAACAGAATTGGCACACGGTCTCCACTATAATGATATTTACATTTGTACTTGGCCATACCACAGATGTTTCTGTCCCCTCTGTCTCTCTGCACTTTGTCAGTCCCTAATTACTCTCAATTTGTGCAAGGACTATGGCTGTCTGTGATGGTGGAAAAACAATTCAATCCAGGTACAACAAGAGACTCTTATGCTCTGACAGTTGGATTCTTAGTGTAAAGAACTTATCGATCAGATACTTTGACAGTGTCCTTTGTTAGGCATCCATTTTTGATGAATTTAATGATTATTTGTAGGTCAAGTCAATGCGCTTTGTTTGGTAGCTTCTTTGAGAATGTTCATTCTGCTCATAATCCTGTTAGTTATGTATGACAATTTACTCACAGGAAGTGATGTCACTGTCAGTATCAGACTGTATTAGATCAGTCACCAGATCACTGTGAAGGATATCAGCCACTACTAGTTGCATTCCTGGCACACGCACAGTTTTTTCTAACAAAATGTTCAAGTCTGATGGGTAATCTCTGTCATCTCCGTGTCAAATTACAGAAATCACACAAACTGATGAGTGGAAAGAGTGGTTTATGATGTGTTTGCATTTGGAAACTCTCTCGTCCCAGTACGTATATGGAAAATTGTTCACATGCCCATAATCTTGCTATGTATTCCTTTTCGATTTGGGACCATCTCCTTTCAGTTCAGTATGTGTTCTGGAACAGAAAGCAATTGCTTTGAGTTTATCCTCGTTCTAATGTATCAAAGCAGCACACAGTCCCATAGCTGCCAGTATCGGCACTGACAGACATCAGTAGGTTTTGTGGAATTATAATATTCAGACATGAGCCCAGACATTAAAACAGACTTTATCCTTTTATAAACCTGCTTTTCTGAACCTTTGTATGTCTCCTCTGCATCTTTCCTTTTATAAACCTGCTTTTCTGAACCTTTGTATGTCTCCTCTGCATCTTTCCTTTTATAAACCTGCTTTTCTGAACCTTTGTATGTCTCCTCTGCATCTTTCCTTTTATAAACCTGCTTTTCTGAACCTTTGTATGTCTCCTCTGCATCTTTCCTCAATAGGTCTGCCTTAGGAGGTAGCACTGTTGACAGTTCTGGCATAGGATTGCCCCAGAAACTGAACATGTGAAGCACTTGTTAGAGATGCCCCACACTGGCAGGAATCTGCAGCTCAATTGTAGCCTTAATAATTCTTGCATCTAAGCTGGATACCCTCACCACTGAAAAGATATGGAAATTACAGAATTTTCATTTTAGCGAAGCAGCAATTTATTTAGTTTGAGCCATGATTACTTGACGGTCTGAAGCATAGTCCCCAGTTTTTCATTATGTGCTTGGTTATTAGGTTGAAGCACTCGAATGTCAACCATTAATATCATGATACCATTGAGCCAACTTAACAGGATACTCATTACATGCAGTAGGGTGGGGCAAAGGGGACAGTCAGCCCAAATGCAAGGTGTTATGGGGCACGATCTGTAGATGCCGAATGATCAGTAGTGCAGTACCAGTATTCATTTTTGTACTGGTATTTCTGAATGCCAGTAAAGAAATTAATTTCAATACTGATTCTGTGGTCAGGACTGCAGTTCTGAAGCATTTCTATGCTTCATTTGTGGTATAAGTTGTAGTGTGCTGCCTTTGTTTTTTTTTTGGCTCCTCAACTTGGACTTGGGGGCCACAAAAATGGACCTGGCCCACCAGATTGGAATAGACTATTTATCTGGATTTGTTATTCCTCTTTAGCTAGCCTGAATGCTATTTGAAAGCATGCTAACCTCTGCTTCCATGTTGGCCAGGCAAATGGCTGCAAAATCTGAAGGGCTCTTGTAGGTTGGATTTTTTCATTTTGTTTGTTTGGCTTGATAACCATTTGAAATGTCCGAAATACAGAGACTGAATAACTCAAAGAATGGCCTTAAAAATACTAAGTCTGAGATGCTAATTCTTGGAATATTCATTTTTTTTCCTGAGGTATGGCAATCTTGGACTTGGTATATATAAGTTCTGTGGTTGTGGCAGGCTTGCTACCTATATGGGGGGTGCAAGGGGACTTGCAAAAACAAGTTTAAAAAGAAAAACAGTTTTGAAGATTTGCTCTTCTCCCCTGTTTTGAGTCTTTTTTTTTTTTTTGGCTTGTTGGCACTTAGCCTTTCAAGCACCAACATTTCAGTAGGCAGCCGTATGGCTCTGTAGTTCGATTTTCCTCAGTCCAGCATTTATTGGGGCTGTTACTATGCAAAAATAGCTTGAAACTCATCAGTGGTATCCTTCTCAGCTGTTTGGTTCCATTTCTGTTTCTCTAATTTGTTTCCATGATCGACAATGATATTGGTGGCATTGCATGTAATTGCTTCAGTCCAAAAATCTGGTTTCTAACACCATGTCATAAAGGGATGCTATCTAAAAATTTTTTAAAGAGTGGCAGAAACCAGTAGATGCAGGTAACAGTATTCCTTTCTCATTCTCTTTGATCCTGCTTCCTGTCACCCATCATTAACCTCCTGGCCGATTGGTTCCCTATCACTGACATGAGGTTGTCAACAAAAGAGGCTGTCATTTAGGTAGCTATTAGGCATGATTTTCTAGCTTTCTTATTTAGCATTACATTTCCCTTGTGTATCCCCAGCATGCAGAGTTGAAGGGAAATGTGCAATGGACTGTCCATGCTAAGTCATTCTTCATTTGTGTATTTCCTAGTTTTTGTCAAAGTATGACAGCACACTGCACAAATGCACATAGCTTCTTCATGTTCAGGATCCATAACTGAATATGCATTATGGGTATGTAGCCTCTCTTTCAGACTAGATAGACATGATCAGTCCATCACTGGTCACATAGACCAGCTAGTTATCTGGCATCACCACAGCTACCAAAGAGATACCCGTTCATGCAGTATGTCTTATTTACTGTTTGCTCATTCAACGCTACAATGGAGAGCCCACAGTTTTATTTCTGAAGACTAGTAGCACATACCAAGAAAATTTCTTTAAACTACTATTGAGCAATATGGCTTCTGAGTCTGCAGCTTGCAAAAGAAAGGTTCTATAACTAGGTAAAATCCAGTACCCCAGGAGGAAGGAACTCAGTATTTATCTCAGTTCCTCAAACTGGAATTATTGTTTCAAACTTGTTCAAAATACTGTAATTCACCAACTGCTGTAAAATGTCTGATATGCAGGCCCGTTTTCTTTGCACATGACGTTGGGTACTAGAAAAGAATACAGAAATCTATTCCTTTGCTTAATGAAACATTCTGCTTTAGCCTACTATGAATTCCCCCAACCTCCAATGTACCCCCACAAACTTGGGATTTATTATATTATGTTTAGTATTATCAAATCATGCCATGTTCTTGGTCATTGGAACTTAAATATGATTTGTCAAAACCTTAACAGAATATGCCAGCATGAACAGAGAAACGCGAGGAAGCCTTAGAGTACTTAACAGGTGCCTCTACCAAGAGTGGATGGATATAAGATACGTGTCTGGCCGAATTCAGTTAAGTACACAACATATTCTTAAAACACATCATAATAGCATGCAAATGCATTTGTAAATCTAGTATTCTTTCTATGGAGAGGGCAATCCTGTCCTTATTTACTATGCAGGGAACCGTACATACTGTATCCCCATAGCCAATAATGATGGTTGTTACGAGTAGGGATATGGAGAAACTCTTCTTTGCAGTGATCCCTTTCAGTGATGCATTTTCTGGCAAAATATTCCAAAGCCAGCAATCAATGACCTTCCAGCAGGCTGAATATCCTACTAGTTCTGATGACCTTATAATTCAGTGGATCATAACGAAATGCAAGAATAGAATAAGAGTGGTACCATGGATCAAAACAAGAATAGTAACAGCCTTAGTTAATATGTGAACTTGTTTGGGCACTTAGCCCACAACTGTCCACCCTCAGCCACTTGCACTAATCAGATAGTCATGGACTGCAACCCCACAAAGACTGCAGCAGAGTAAATGCAACATCTAGCCTGCAAAGCTTACAGACTTGTATTTTTCCTCAATGTAAGGGGAAATTACTTGTTTATTCTGTTATTCTAATCATGGTTTGTTCAAAATGGTACCGATACTTAGTGGTCTGCTTTTTGGCTGTTTTTCAGAACTAGAATCAAAAATGGCCTCCACTTCTCCTAAAACTTTCCCCTCCCCTTCCATCTCTAATTAAATGAGCTAGAACCTTTCCTTGCTGGTAGCCTCCATTTTCTTAATTGCTCTTCCTAGCTACTGCTTTTGTAACTCTCTCTTTTCCTGTACTAGCAACTCTATGTTGCTTTGCTTTTTCCCTTTTCCATGCCCTGAAGTTTCACTTATAAGGAAGTGCTGCTATGTCTTTCTACCTTATTGTTTTAAGTTAACTACTTTTAGTTTAAAAGTTACTTTTGTATTTCCACTAAGTACCCTGCATTACTTGTGTACATAGTCCAACAGTGCCATCTTTACTGATTGTTTTTGGCCGTGCTCTGGCCCTAAGGGGCTGGAACCCACTCCATTCACCCTCGCCTAGCTTGGGCTCATTTTGCTTTCCTACCTCACCCCCAGTTCTCACCCACCCCAACTACAACTAAATTTATACTTCCCTAAGCCTACCCACATCATACCTAGAAGCTGTCTTACACTTTACAGCCACCCTATTTGCCCCTCCTCCTTATACATAGCTATATTACATCACACCATCTTTCTTTTGGTCCTTCCCACCTCACTCTTCTTTTTCTCCTCCCCCTACTATTCCATCCACCCACCTCTATTTAAACAGAAATACTTTAATTTAGTCTACTGATCAATTCATGTTAAATTATTCAGACCTGATTTTCTCTATTATATCTACATTATACTACCCTTTCACTTACTAGCTTTACTTCTAGTATCTATTCTTGTCCATGCCATACCTCATCACACTCCATTGTTACCCAACCTCACTGTCAACTCCAGAACACTACATTCTAATTCTAAATCACCCCCTCTCACCCTGATATAGTACCCAGCCTATACTCTATCATATCCCATACTTTCATTAATTACGTACACATCAAAGAAGAACCTACACTACACTCAGATAATTTGAAGGTGAAAAGTAAATATAAAAAAAAATATTTTACTACACAGGTCTCATGTAAAATTGCTTTTGATGGTGATATTCATCCTAATCCTGGATTCTCTATACATACTTGCAATGCTGTCACCCCTGTTATTCCTCATTCACTCAAGCAAGGTATAGTCTAATCTTTATGAACTTCCATCTTAGCAGCATCTACAATAAACTACCATAGGTATGTGTCTATATAGCCTCATAAACCACTGACAGATTAATAGCCACAGAAACCTGAATAAAACTAGGCAGTAAAGACCATGAAATTCTCCCCCAGGCTACATCATTAGGATTGACAGACAGCATAAGAGAGCTGGTGGTGAGGTTATGATATACAAAAAAATACCTTGAAATCACTTCCTATGCCCTCACGCATCCCAACTTTCCCAGTGATGAAATACATCTCTCTCCTGCAAATTCAACAAACACAAGCACATAGCCCTCCTAGAAACATCATCCCACTACTAGAAAAAAAAACCTGTACTGGATCTGTCATAATATCAACAAGAAAACCATCATCATAGGTGACACTAATGTAGACAACCTACTTATCTACTGCAACTCCCCCCACTGTCTCAGTCAGTCTCTTGGTTTTACCCAAGCTATAACTAGTGCTACTCGAATAGACAAATACAGTAATAGGGAACCTACATTAGACTGGATCCCCACCACCACCCTAACAAACTTAACACTGCTGGCTGTCTACCTAAACAATCCTATCTTGGTTTGTGAATGATTATGCAGTTATTTGGTAGGAAAAATTTTCATAGGTTCATAGATTAGTACTAGGCTAACTGCTCTTGTGAGCCATTTTGAGCCTAGCCAATTATGCCTTGTGAGACTGAAACCCTGTACCTTGCGTTTGTAAGGCAACCACCTCAACCATTAGGCCACCCTCCCAACCCCAATCCCAATAAATTTTGTTTGAATTTATATTATATTTCTTACCATTGTTTTTCACTGTTTGTGGGAAGGAAGGGATAGTTTGTAGACAAGGTTTACTTTGATTTATATTTTGTTTTACCTTTAATTTTCACAGTCTGTAATTAGAAAGTGATAGATTTTAGACAAACTCTAGCCATCCTAAAGGACCTAGTTAGTTATAAATTTCCACAGACTGTGGAAAGTACAATCCAGAGCTTATCTAAACAATCCTGTATTGGCTTGTGATTGATTGTTCATTAGCTTGGAAGAGAAGGTTTTATTTGAATTTACATTTTATTTTTTACCACTGTTCTTCGCTGTCTGTAGGAAGGAAGGGATAGCTTGTAGACAAGAAGATTTACTTTGATTCATATTTTGTTTTACCATTAATTTTCACAGTTAGTTGTTAGAAAGGGATAGGTTTTATACAGGCAAACTCAAGCCATCCCAAGGACCTAGTCAGCTATAAATTAACACAGACTGCATTAAGGATAACCCTGAGCTTATCTAAGCAATCCTGTCTTTGTTTGTGATTTAAAGATCTTAACTGTTAAGTAGAAGTTTGACTGAGTGATAGTGAGCAGAAGCTACTGCGCACATTTGCACTTGATGTGAAGGAATTCCAGCTTTTGTGTAGCTTTCACAACTTGTACAGTCAAGAGCAACAACTTTACTGTATTTAATATTTAGCTGTATATCGTTTGTGTGATTTTTCTCATAGGAGATGATTTAAGTTCTTTTCGACTTCTGTGGTGACTGATTTTGATTATTCTTTTCTTTTAGAAATCTTTATTCATTTGCAGATAAATATGGGTTCCTTAAATGAGTATGCCATTAATAATTTGTTAAAGAACAAATATCTTGTTCAGTGTAATAAATGCTATGTATATGTAAAGGTTACAAGTGATAACACTGGCGAGCTGTGTTCCTTATGCCAAAAAAGTTGGATGATTTGTTTACCATTATTAGTAGTAAATATAAACTTACTGATGATTGCACTTGTACAATTGGCACAGCTTGGAGAACTGTTGTTACATAGATTAATGACTGGACTGATGAGATAAATAATGTTAGACAAAGAGCAAATAGAACACATTTAGGAAAGGATGCGTTTATTGCCTGTAAAGATCACTGAACCGCTGAGAAAGAAGATAATGTCACTGACAACATTGGAATTCTGGATACAAGTATTCAGCAATCTGAGGATTCCAAGTATACAGAAGCAAATAAAAATTTATTTTTTTAATTTAATTTCACTTTTGTTAACTGGGAAAGTCTGACTTGGAACAAAGCCAATTTTCAGCGGAGGCCCAGGAGGAATGCTCCAGAAGCATGTCTTTGTAATGTGGGAGGAAACCGGAGTACTCAGTGGAAACCTACATGAACGCAGGGAGGACATGCAGACTCCTCACAGAAGGCACTCCAGGCCGAGAATCAAGCCAGAGAACCTGTTGTTGTGAGGCAACAATTCTACGGCTGCACCACTGCAAAAGAAAGGAACAAGTGCACAAGTAACAAGGAAGAAAAACAAACCAATAAATGTCTGTAAAGAAAATCGAATCCATACTAAAAAGGACACCGCTTTGTTATGCAACACAGATTACAGAAGATAATATTTTTGTATCAGAAAACCTTTAGTCTACAGAAAAAGGCAGCATGTTTCCAAAAGAGAAGGTAGAAAAAAGAGGCAAGAGGCAGGTGAAAAGGAAGAAATCAAAATTGAATGTGGAATGATGAAAGAATATTACTGTAAGAAAAAAAAAGGAGAAAGACAGACATTGACAACATGGCTGAAGTTGTGGATGCACAAAGCCAGCTGGATGAGAACTGTATGCTTGCAAGTGCAATAAGCAATGAAAACAGTGGGATTAATAAGACTGATGGTGATGAATATCCTTCCTTTGTAACAACTGATAGAGCAGATAGTACTGAATTAGAAGTTGAAGATTCTTCAGATCTGGTCTGAAAATATATTCCTTTAATTGGAAATTCAGTTACTAGTGGAAGTGATACTTACATTTACAGAGAAGATAATGAACAGCAAATTGTGTTATGCTTGTCAGGAGTACAAATAGAGAATGTGAGGCAGGCCTTAGAATGCCTCAATGTAAGGAAGCATGAAGCTGTATGTACTCATGTCAGTACAAATCATCTTGTCCTCAAGGACTCTTACTAGGGAACTTACAGCCCTCTTAGGTAGCATAGCTTATACAGGTGTTGGGACATATTTTTTTCCCAAATCACTTATGGAAAGTAGAGTCATGTCACTATGAATGAAAAAGATTTTTGGGGTAAACATACATAAAAAGAGTTACGTTTTAAAAAATGGAAATGTGTAGAACATCCGAGCCTAATTTTGGGCACACATGTTCAGACAGGATTGTGAGTACTTGTCAAGATCAGGGAATAGAAATTTTTTTTATACAGCAGATATTTTACAATATTTGACAAACACAAAAACAAGGCAGAATTTTTGCCAAGTTGAAAATTTAACAGTTCACTTAAAGCTGGCGTTTACTATATCTTTGGTGGTTATTAATAATGCTCCTAGCATTAATAGTTTTTTGTTGGAAAATTTGCTATGTTCTCACAAGATTCATGTTGTAATTGTTTGTGAAACATGGTTAAAGAACAATGACTGGAACCCAGTTCTGTCAGGGTATTAATGTTTTTACTGTAACAGATATTAATTGTGAAAATAAGGACAGCCCTGGAACACAACAATTGCTGGCATGTCTAGACCACCAACGTCAAGTGCTGATGACCTAGAGGAATTCATAAATTTCTTGTATGAAACATGGATGGGGGAATAATAATGGCTGGGGACTTAAATTTACCAGAATTAGACTAGAATAATTTTGATTCAACATTAGTAAGGAAACTATTCACAACTTAAGTTCAGGAACAACAGTTGTTCAGATTGTAAAATAGACTACCAGGGAACAAACACACTAGACATTGTTTATGTTCCTAAAGAAATTACTGGTACTTCATGTCAAGTTTTACCATCCTTGATCTGCAGTGATTATGGGGTTATAAAGTTTAATCTGTTGCTAGATAATTCTGCCAAACTGAAATCTAAACTCCTGCACAGAAGCTTAATAATAAATAATATGGAAGCAAGACAGTTACTATATAAAACGAATTGGAGTATGCATTTAGTGACAAAACTGCAGAACAAATGTGAAAATTTTTGAAAGAGAAACTGTTTGAATTCAACAAAATCAAAAAAATGTTTAACATCACGATCTAGATATACAACATCAGGAGACTATATTTCCTTAAGAATAAGATACTTGAGTAAGGTGAGACACAAAAAAATGGAAAAGAGGTTGAACTACAACTTTGAAACCTGGAATAAATTAAGCATAGTGTGAGACAAGATCAAGAAAAATGTGAAGAAATTTTATATAAAGATATTAAGCATAATAGGAAACTATTGTATAGATATATAACATGTGGAAGGAGTAAAGACATGCAAATTGATAAACTATGTGCAGATTCTAAAATTTATTCTAAGACACAAAAGATTATAGACATGTTTACAAAATCTTATGGAAAATAGTTTGGCTCCACAAAGGGGGGTGATAAAGCTGTCCTAATGGCATCCAGGTAACCTCAGATACTGAAGTCAAATTAGACTGCATTAAAAAAGAGCTATGTGAATTGGATCCAAACAAAACACAAGGAAGAGACAGAATTTGTAATAATAACCTTAGAACACTTCAGCAAGAACTTATAGTACTATTGTATATATGATTTCATAAGCTGCATAAATATATGAAGATTCCACATGATTGGGGACATGCACTTATTAAACCTGTCTTTAAGGGAAAGGGGGAGTTGGACAAACCCAGAGTCATACAGACCCTTAAGTCTACTTTCATGTTGGGAAAATAATGAAGAAGGTAATATTGGATAAGTTATTGTCAGTACTGGAAAGGCGGGAACTTGAAACAATATATCAGCATGCATATGTTGAAAATAGAGCTATTACAACCTGTAACATGATGTTCTATAATACAACAGCTATGAATGAAAAATTATGTTGTCATGCAATTTATATATATTTAACTTCAGCATTTGACAGGGTTATACACAAAACACTGATCAATAAATTAGAACAATGTATTGATGTACTCTTGATAAGATGGATAGCTGCATGGCTTACATATGGGACATGGTAAGTATCTTACAGCAACTGGACAGGTGACATTCTGGGTTACAGTCAGGGTGTCCCACAGGGTTCTGTCCGAGGTTCCCAAGATAGTGGTAAAAATGCTACTAAACAAGACCAATAACCAAGAAAAAGATAATGTTAGAATCAGTCTGTCACCAGCCAAATGTTTTGAAGCAATAATATTTTATTAAGCACTTTCATCCTATTATTAGGACTTCATCAGAATAATATAATAATCTTACTCTAGCCTTCACAGTTCTACATGAAGAAATAATGTAGGGAAATAATAGGACAAAAGTGCTTAATAAAATATTATTGCTTGACAATAGTTGGCTGGTGACTGCCTGATTTTAATGTTATCTTCTCTGTCCTAGTCTCTACAGTCTGTCTGCAGATGACTTGAAATTGGGTAAACCGAATACATGTGTTACAGCTAGGGCACATCTGAAAAAGAACTTGACTAAATTGACCCTTTGGGCATAGGAGAATAATATGCTGATAAACACATCAGAACTAAGCATATGAGATTTGGGAGACATATATTGAAAGGCGAATATTTAATACAGCACATAGTGATTGAAACTCTAGATTCATTTAAAGATCTCGGTATATGGGTAGATCCAGCTTTGAGTTTTTGTAAGCATACCAATTAATTTGGCTAATGATAGTTATAGAACTATATATAGGTTGAATAAAAGATTTATAAAGTCTAGGAAATCAAAAATTATAAAGTCTTTGTTAATTACATTAGACTCAAACTTGAGTATGGAACAATATGGAAATCTTATGAGAAAACATGCATGAGTAAACTGGAAGGAGTACAGCGGAAATATACCAAGGACATCTATGGATGTGAATATTTAAGTTATTATGAAAGACTAAAATATTTGAACTTGTACAGTGTCTCATAGATATTTAAGAGGAAACCTTATTCAGGTGTATAGGGCATTTAGAGACATCTACTTGTGGGAATGTTTAGAGTTATCAAGAAGTAGCAGAGAATCATCAGACAACCTGTGTAGAATATTCTATAGGAATGTGAAGTGTAGCAATCAGTTCTGAGAGAGCAGCTGCATGCATAGAACAGACTACCAAATTACATTAAAGCAAGCACGTGTTTAGATATTACAGCCTGGACCCTTATGGGAGCAACTGTATTGGTATATTATTGGCAGGCTAGAAGGTCATCAATGCCCCTGCTTGAAATATTTATTTATATGTATGTATATGTAGCAGACATCATCAGTGACCATCTACTGACCTTTTCCGTGAGGCAAATTAATCATGCACATAAGCACAATCTATAATAATGTGCATACCCTCTCCTCCTTCAGTAAATGACACCTTCATTAGCTACCTCAACAAAACTTGGATATTCAAAAATACTTGATGCAGCAACTTACTTTAATAATACATTTATTAACATACTAAACAAACTACTCTCATCAGATCAAAATGAATCAAATCCAGCCCCATCCTATGGCTCAAAAGATGTTGACAGAGATAAAGTTTGGAAAGCATAGTCTACTGACAAAACACCACAAAATTGTCAATATTTTAGACAGCTTAGGTACCTTTCTAAACAAGAAGTCAGATCAGACAAAACTAAATACTTTTACAAGACAACCAACAGAACTCTCAGCTTTTCTGGAACATATTGGGTTGGGAGGGTGGCCTAATGGTTAAGGTGTTTGCCTTACAAACACAAGGTGCAGGGTTTGAGTCTCACAAGGGATAAGTGGCTAGGCTTAAAATGGCTCGCAAGGGCAGTTAGCTTAGTACTAATCTATGAACCTATGAACCTATATTTAAAAGACTATTACACCCAGGCCAAACTATGCCTCCTTCACCAACTATCTACAACATCTCAGTCCCTATAAGTGCCCAGTTCAACACACATCTCATACACTCCATCCTCTTCACGCTTAACAAATCACTTGACAGCCTCACTATCCCAAGCAGTAAAAATCACCATCAAAATCCTTTCTCCTTACAACCAATATCTACCTCTTCTATCAAAAAACTCCCCCTAAAACTAAAAAGTTCCACACCACCTGCAGACAACCTGCCACCAGTATATCTCAGCATCACTGCAGATGCTATAGCATACAACTGTATCAATACTTAAAAGCCGATCAATTACAGAAAGCTAAATCCCTGCTATCTGGAGAAAATCCCATATCATACCTCTACATAACAGTGGAAAATCCATCAACCTCTCCAATTAACTATTGCCATTCTGCCTCCAAACTCCAAAATATTAGAAAATGTATTAATTCTCAACACCTTTCTTATCTTCACAAAAATAATCTCCTCTCCAACACTCAACATGGTTTTCAGCCTCACCGCAGCAGCACTACTGTTCTGCTTATTTAACCAAAATCAAACTGTAATAGAAACATCGGCAACCTAGTATCCTCCCTCCTCTTAGGCGTGCCCAAAGCAGTTAACACCGTTTTACACCAACACCTGCTCTAGGAGTTATTCTCCCTAGTATCCTCCCTCCTCTTAGGCGTGCCCAAAGCAGTTAACACAGTTTTACGCCAACACCTGCTCTAGGAGTTATTCTCCCTAGTATCCTCCCTCCTCTTAGGCATGCCCAAAGCCGTTAACACAGTTTTACACCAACACCTGCTCTAGGAGTTATTCTCCCTAGTATCCTCCCTCCTCTTAGGCATGCCCAAAGCAGTTAACACAGTTTTACACCAACACCTGCTCTAGGAGTTATTCTCCCTAGTATCCTCCCTCCTCTTAGGCATGCCCAAAGCCGTTAACACAGTTTTACACCAACACCTGCTCTAGGAGTTATTCTCCCTAGTATCCTCCCTCCTCTTAGGCGTGCCCAAAGCAGTTAACACAGTTTTACACCAACACCTGCTCTAGGAGTTATTCTCCCTAGTATCCTCCCTCCTCTTAGGCGTGCCCAAAGAAGTTAACACAGTTTTACACCAACACCTGCTCTAGGAGTTATTCTCCCTAGTATCCTCCCTCCTCTTAGGCATGCCCAAAGCAGTTAACACAGTTTTACACCAACACCTGCTCTAGGAGTTATTCTCCCTAGTATCCTCCCTCCTCTTAGGCATGCCCAAAGCAGTTAACACAGTTTTACACCAACACCTGCTCTAGCAGTTATTCTCCCTAGTATCCTCCCTCCTCTTAGGCATGCCAAAAGCAGTTAACACCGTTTTACACCAACACCTACTCTAGGAGTTATTCTCCCTAGTATCCTCCCTCCTCTTAGGCATGCCCAAAGCAGTTAACACAGTTTTACACCAACACCTGCTCTAGGAGTTATTCTCCCTAGTATCCTCCCTCCTCTTAGGCATGCCCAAAGCAGTTAACACAGTTTTACACCAACACCTGCTCTAGCAGTTATTCTCCCTAGTATCCTCCCTCCTCTTAGGCATGCCCAAAGCAGTTAACACAGTTTTACACCAACACCTGCTCTAGCAGTTATTCTCTCTAGTATCCTCCCTCCTCTTAGGCATGCCCAAAGCAGTTAACACAGTTTTACACCAACACCTGCTCTAGGAGTTATTCTCCCTAGTATCCTCCCTCCTCTTAGGCATGCCCAAAGCAGTTAACACAGTTTTACACCAACACCTGCTCTAGCAGTTATTCTCCCTAGTATCCTCCCTCCTCTTAGGCATGCCCAAAGCCGTTAACACAGTTTTACACCAACACCTGCTCTAGGAGTTATTCTCCCTAGTATCCTCCCTCCTCTTAGGCATGCCAAAAGCAGTTAACAGTTTTACACCAACACCTGCTCTAGCAGTTATTCTCCCTAGGATTCTCCCATTCATCCCTTAGCTGGTCCAACAGCTATTTTGCAGTCTCACCAACAGACTTCAGGCTATGAAATGCAAATGAGATCTCTCCCCCTTTGACAGTTGGTCTCTCTCTCTCTCTGTGTTGGCATACCTCAGGGATCTATTCTAGGACCTTTAATATATTCAACATATTCCCCTCATAATCTTCAAAAAGCTACCAAAGAAGCCTCCATAGTACAATACACAGACGATGCCACAATCATATGCTCTGCACAGAGAATATCGCTTCTCCACAAGATGACCCAGGAGTCATTTTCCTCAGCTGAGACCTGGCTAGATAACTGCCAACTACTTTTAAATGCTAAAATAAAAAATATTGCTGGTTTTGCACAAATCTCTGTCAGCACAGACGCAGTCCTCCAACATCACATCAGCAAATACCTCAATTAAAACAGTTTCCATCACAATGCTTCTTTGTATCTTAATTGATAACTTAAAATATAATCAATATATTAAACCAGCAAGAAAACTCACCAAAAGTTGGTCTTCCTCTATGGAAACAAACCCTTTCTCACTCACTACTCTAGGAATTCTTTAGCAGCATCTTATCTGCTTCCTTCACTTCCTGAGTAACCTTCACTCCACCTTAAAAATAAACTAGAGGATGGCTAAAACAGCTACGTTTGCTTCCAGCTTACCAAACTGTTCACACCACTGCCTAGCATTGAAACACCTGCACTGGTTTGAATTACCTAATTACCTTACCTGCTCCCAGTTGCTTAGTATCCACAAATTAATACACAAACCTGACACCTGCCCATCACTACAAACATCCTCAAATACTACTTCCCTCCTAGAATCTCCACTCATAGAACAAGTATCTCCTGACCAGGGCCAAGTCTCATAGCAGTGCAGGCAACACACTTTAATCAACCTATGTTGTTAAGCACTGCAGCTCCATCCCACCCATCATAAAACAAGTCAGCATTACCACAAATTTCAAACACAATCTGAAATACCTTTCTCATGGCCATGCTCATGTTTCCATCCGTACTAAACCCACCTTTCTTTCTTTTCATTTCTCTTCCATTGCCACACCATGACTCTCTCACCTTTATCCCTATATCTTTCTATTTCAGCCCCATTACTGCTCCTCCATCTAAACTATATCAGTAATCCTCTCCTACTAATATCCCCTCCTTACCCACATCATCTCATCTGTTATTTCAGCTTTGCCACTATCAGACCTTTTTCTACTTGTTTTACTTGATTTCTGCTTATATCCTTCCTCCTCCTCTATTTTCTGTGCCTGCTCTAATGATATCCCACTTGAGAATGTCAATATGTATATACTGAGCTTATGTGCATGATCTTTCTGCTTGTATCTCCATCTATTCCATGTTAACATACCATTAATTTATATAAAATAATATAATGTCTAAAGTATATAATACATGTCTATTATTTTTCCTCAATACTACCTGCAAAGTAATGTTTAAAATATAAAATTTTTATTGTTCATTGCAAATATTTATTTTATGTGGAGCTTTTCTTCCTGGGCCTCCTCTGAAAATGGGACTTTCCCATTAAACAAAAGACGATAAATAAAATAAGTGCAGTTATCAAGTCCTGCCCTTCCTGTAATTGATTTTGACTAGAATTCTTTCTTCTTGTATTAACTCTGTGGATTATGTATTGTATAAAAAGTATCCCTTTAGCCACTGGGTATAAAAATAAGGCCTTCTCACTGAATGGATATGCTACATGTCTCTTTATAACATCAAATCCTAGCACCGATACCAGTCAAAAGGATAGTTAAAACTGGTCTGTATTTGTATGCGTGAGTAAAGAAAAGGTACAAAATCAGTGCAGGGAATGAGTTCATAATAAGACGAATAAGCATTACAAAGTACTAATAACTAAAGCATTATATTTCTAGAATATCGTGCTGCACTACAAAAACTGACTGTTCAAAGGCACAAAACAAATCTAAGCTTCTGGATAGTATGCAGTTAAAAATATGTGGTATAAATAGAATGTAAGCAGAGTTCCTGTCTGATGTAAACAAAAAAATCCCACAGCTTAGGGAAACACTTTGTAAGTCACTTGTGGCTTGAGCACGTCTGACTGACTGGTTTTCCCCTCTCTATTACAACATTTTTCATATGCCTTTGGGACTTGTGAAGTTAAATGACACCCCCACACTTGCACAGATTTGTATGCTGGTGAGCAAACCAGTAAGAAAAACTGTTTAGAAAAAAACATACAATAAACATCTGACTTTCTTTATAATTTGCTCAGTAACCAGTTGTTCTGTGAAGCACCACACTGGTAAAACTGCTCAAAGATGGTTTTCTAGCTCAGTCTTTGAAAGGCAGATCTCAGAATGAGTGAAAGCCCTCAAGCCAAATATGTAATCAAAGTATATTATGCACAAAAATGTCTACCATTTTTTATTTCTACTTTCATTTTTCACTGCTAAGCACTTGCTGCTGTCTGCCTTTGAAGCTCATCTAGAATATTCTGTCATTGTTTTCGGGTCTATATTAGGTCATTGAATGCTTAAAAAAGCGAACGGTTATTAATCGACCTATGTAAGCGAAAGCTTACAATGTCAAAGTGTCAGAACAGTGATTTTTTTCCCAAGGGGAAAAAAAAAATCGCTGTTCCAACAAATAAATAAATAAAAAACAATTTCAAACATTACATTGAAGTGGGGGGCTTTGCCACCACACCCCCCTACTTAAATATACCAACTCCGAGACCGCACTACAGTGCCGAAAATGGCAAAGTACTGAAGCACCCAAGTGAATTCTTTCCCAGGGAAAAAATTTGCTTAACAGCCACTTCGATATTTTGCGTTTTCAGCCTTTTAAGTTCGACCAAGAAGCATTCAAAAGAATGCATCTTCGGTCTTCTAATATAGACGCTTGTTTTCTTTAGCCTTTGGGTTATGTGCCCATCTTCATAAGCAGACAAGTTTACCAGCACTATTTTGCCACTAGGATGTCCCTCGTATTGGTGTGCCATGCTAGTGTCATGTTTTTCACATTCTATGAAAAGGCTTTTGTAGCACTGAAGTGATGTCCAAATAAGTCACCAGTACTGCACTATCTATACTCTTCTCAAGGCGTTAAAGCAGCAACCTGCACTGTTGTTGTATTGTAGCGCATTAGCAGTCTTGAGACATTTTTGACTCTATTTCCCAGCTGGTGTACTGACCAACCTTGGACCATTTCTGAAGCAAGGGGATGGGTATGTCCGATAATGAAAGCAGCCCAGTCAGTAGCTCATTCCAACTAACAGAATTATTAACACTTCTCGGTTAATATCAGGAATATTATGTAACTATGATGTTTTGCTGACAATATATACTGGGCAAGCACAATTTAAGGCATCTTATTCATAGTTAACTTTATGGGCAGTTGCTGCTGTCCTCCTCATCTCTTATCATGTCTTGTTTAATGCTTCTAAATATCTGTCTTCAGTAATCAGCAACTCGTTTCACTATGTTGCTTCTCAACCTCTCCTCACTGCCTTATCTCCTATAATCTGTTTTTGTTTTTCAACACTTAAATCATCTGTGTCTTTGGGGCTACATTCGGCTGAATTCCCTGCAGCACCATCATTTCCTCCTTCTTGAAGAAAGGTGTTGAGGATATTTTGTTTCAGGCATGGCTACACCATGCCCGGTACAACTGCAAGACATAACAAGTAATGTAGTTCATAAAAGGCATCACAAACTAACAGCAGTACAGCCATTCTGCATTTATATCACACGCCACCCCAGATACTGCTTCTGCACCCCATGGACCTAGTCATCTCCCTAATGAAGCAGAATCCCAGGTTTGTCTTTTTACCATCCTACTGCTGTTGTACTCCATGCAAAATTTATCAAAACCAAATAACCACCACATTTCATGCAGTCACTTTCCATGACCAACAGCATATCATGCTTGCAGTCATGACCCCACTACAGCAGCAGTAATGCATCTGAATCCCAAGTGTCTTCTATTCACTGCCCTGTTGAAGCTGCACTGCTGGCAGCCATGCTCCCAACAGTGAAGCTGCACTGCTGGCAGCCATGCTCCCAACAGTGAAGCTGCACTGCTGGCAGCCATGCTCCCAACAGTGAAGCTACACTGCTGGCAGCCATGCTCCCATTGCACTGCTGGCAGCCATGCTCCCATCAGTGAAGCTGCACTGCTGGCAGCCATGCTCCCAACAGTGAAGCTGCACTGCTGGCAGCCATGCTCCCAACAGTGAAGCTGCACTGCTGGCAGCCATGCTCCCAACAGTGAAGCTGCACTGCTGGCAGCCATGCTCCCAACAGTGAAGCTGCACTGCTGGCAGCCATGCTCCCAACAGTGAAGCTGCACTGCTGGCAGCCATGCTCCCAACAGTGAAGCTGCACTGCTGGCAGCCATGCTCCCAACAGTGAAGCTGCACTGCTGGCAGCCATGTTCCCATCAGTGAAGCTGCACTGCTGGCAGCCATGCTCCCAACAGTGAAGCTGCACTGCTGGCAGCCATGCTCCCAAAAGTGAAGCTGCACTGCTGGCAGCCATGCTCCCAATCGTGAAGCTGGACCGCTGGCAGCCATGCTGCCAACCGTGAAACTGCACTGCTGGCAGCCATGCTTCCAACCTTGGAGACAATACTTATCCTGCATTAGTCATCCTACACTTACTGTAGTTACAGCTGCATGGGATGTACACACTGATTACAGGCCTGTACAACTACTATGCCCATGATGCAGTTGTCTTTATTCATCTACATTCATGATCTATTGCACCTGCATCTTATGCCCTCATCAGAGCCCTACTATGAAAACATTTCTTAACAACTAAATTACAGATGATTCTCATATCCTGTAATCTTTATACCGTCTCAGCCTTAGCTCTTCCTGCATCACGCTTTTATTGTCATATCATCGCATACATCCCTACTACCATTGCTTTCCTGCTGTTGCATTTCATGCACACCTTATCTCCTTTTTTTTAATGCTTTTTTTGTCCATTCCCATGACCATGATGTCCCCATCCCTCACTGACCCACTTAGTCCATCTTCTTCCCAGTATTCAAGGGCATGTAACATGGAAGGCAAGACGTGGGCATCACAGGCCATCATCACTCATAACATCAGGAGACTTTTCTTCTACAATTAGCCCCTCCCCATTTGCCAGCAGGATTGTGCAATGCCTTCTGTGCTATGCTGTTGCTTTCCTTTGTAAGTCAAAGTAGAACTGATACAGATGTACAGTTTTCTAGTTCAGCCCAAGAAAAGACAATACACAAATAAGAATAACAATTTTGAATCTATGTACAGTGTTGTAAAATTACAAAATGCAATACAGTCAGTATTATGTTAGTGTATTACGCAGAACACTAGCTGAACAAATGCATAAACATTCAAATGAGAGCTGTTTCTATGACTACATATTCTTTAGCTGTCATTTGAATCACTAGAAACAAAAGAATGTGAAGGCATATTTATGTTATGTACAATCAGACTGGAGGGAAAAGAGGAATGAAACATAGATGAAATATACTAGGGAGAGTATAAGGATTAGTGGGTAGGTGTGATAGACTGGGAGAGGGGCAAACTGATGTGATTAAGTTGTCGATAAGGAAATTTCTCTAAAGACTGTGTGATGATTAGGGTGTTAAAATTGAAGTAACAGGGAATAACAATACACACACACACACACACACACACACACACACACACACACACACACACACACACACGATACCTAGCTACCACATGATGCTGACCTTGGCAGGCCCCTTACTCATACCTGTTGTCTGACAAAGGTGTCACTTCTGTGGCAGGACAGAGATGCAGTTCACTTTTAAGACAGGTAACAATGGAATGAGTTGTTAACAAATTGGAAGCCCTCTGAAAATGACAAGACCACCTCAGAAGGAAACTGGAGGCAGATATCCTGTCCTAAAATGATTCACTTCAGTCAAGAAAGTAAATACAGCTTTACACAGGATCTTGCATAACCCATGCCAAAAATGTGTTTTGCTCTTACTAATCTAAGAATTGTGGGGTGGTACAGCAAAACATCAAACAAATAAATATTACATGCTAATAAATGTATTCAGGAAGAAAAGCTGAAAGAAAAAGTAAGAAATTTTCAATCCTATAGTCAAAACAAGTCCATAGCAACTTGTGTAATTATGGTCATCAGAATATTTGCATATTGTTAAACAAAATTACTTTAAATCTTAAAAGTGTGGAGAAAAGTATCATAGCCTGGAGGCTTGGGGTTATAACAAAGTCAGTCATCCCATGCTTGTCAGGCAGTGCAAAAGTAAGGAACAATTAAACAGTTAAACTGTACTTCAGTCTGTTATACCAAAGACAGAAATAAAACCTGTTCCATCTCATTCCATGCTCACTGCTACATGCATCTGCACCAAAAACCATATAGTGATACACACTGACTGGATCTTGACTGTGGTTTACCACTACAGAGGGCCTAAGCTGCAAAGTGATGGCATTTACTGTTATATTTAGTACTGATATATACTAGCATTACCTGATACTGTTAGTACCGGACTATGCAAGTTTGCAGTGAGCTATAAAAACCTTACAGCATTATATTTTTTACTGTAACACTTGCTTACTTTTATAGTAGGGCAATCCTTAAAGTATGAGTTGTGGGTTGCATTTCAGAGAAATTATCTCAAACACAATGTACAACATTAGTGGAAATAAGCCATGTTTTATTAAACAGTTTATCCTCAGATCTTGTTGGCAGTCCAGAATTCTGCTACACTGACTTGTTAACAGAAGCAAAGCAAAAAAGCTTCTTTCTTTTTCCATTACTTCTAACCTCCATTACCAAGGATTGTTCAGATGTTTTCTAAATGACTTTTCTTTCCTGTTTCCCCTCTCCCAACTGCCAGCCTGCTTTTGACTATGCAGTAAAGTGTTAGACAGCTGACAGAGATGACAGCAGTGACTTGTGCTGTGGTGCTTGCATTAAGTGCTGTGCTTTGGAAATAGTTAAGTAGGGGGTTCTATTCTCACTGCAGTCAATTGCTGTGTATTTGTGGGTGTGCGTGCCTGTATTCACTTTGATGGCATTCAGGAGAACATTTAGGCTCAATTAACTGGAGATGCTCTATGTTTGGCATCTTTTGCCACAGGTCCAGAATGTTTCTGCCGAAATCCAAGGTATCCAAGGATAAACATAAGAAATTAATTATATTTAATCTAACTTTTGCATTATTTTTGTTTTTACTATTTGTGACTGCATCATTTTCTGCACTTGATTCCAATTTTACTGTTAGCCTTGATAGCATAGTCTAGATTCATATCTGCTGAATTTAGCCTGATATTGATACATTTGAGCACTAAACCAGCCATCCTACATTAAGTAGGGCTCCCCTGCACCCATGTGGCAGAAGAGTGTAGATCTGCCATGCCTGAACTAGGGATTGATGACATATGGCTCATTGTGTACTTTCCTACTGGTAGATTAGCTTAAAAGTGTTTAATTTTGCCAGTATGTAACCTTAATGTTTGAGCACTGCTGCGCACAGCACAAACAGGGGTTATCAGTGTCCTGTATAAACACAAATACCATGAAACACAGTTTTTTTCACTAGACTTCTGTTAGTGGAAACCTCCCAAGCTTCTCTGCTGCACTACTGACAACTCAGTTGCATACTGAGTAGCACTGTCACACTTACCATCCATAGCCTTCAACAGATCAAGCCCCTTTGCTAGTCCTAGCACAAAAACTGGTCAAACTAGCCACTCCCTTCCCTAATAGTACATATGGTAAAAACCTGCTATAATGGACAGGCAGTTTCCCATCATTTCTCCAGCCAGCCTGATTGACATGGGCAACCTGAGGTAATGTAGTAATTGCCCCATGTATACTGACCAACTACTTACTGCTAAAATGATCAAATACCATATGCGAGAAATGTAATTACATTATGAAATTGAAATCAATTCTCTCACATAACAAACCAGACATCAAACAGGTTGTCAGCACACACACTTCACCTCTCACACAATGTAAGGTCACTACACATACACCCACATACGCGGAAGTACTCACCAGAAGCCTACCAAAAGGTCAGAGACCTCCCAAATCACTTGCACACACTGCTATGCAAACATAAACCACTACACATAACAACACACACACCAGTGTCTCAGCAAATAAGCCCTGAAGACAAAACACCTCAAAACCTAACATCTTGGTCATACGCGGCTCCATAATGAAACACACAGATGTCCCCCCTCACCCAGCTGAACAGGGAGAAGGTCGCGGCCAGTTATCTGTCAGGTGCCAGGATCCGTCAAATCATGCATGCACTCAAGTCAATCAACAAGTTCCGTTATGACTCTGTCATAGTCCATGTTGGGGTGAATGATTTGAGACGTACCTCTCTGGACTATGTGAAGAGACATGACTGAACTCTGATTGTGTGTCCCAAACAGGTATGACCCGAGCTCTAAGAAGCATTCTATCTTCACCCAAGATGATGTCACAATATAAACAAAAAACAATCCACTTCAACAATTGGCTTAGCTTCTGGTGTCATTCCAAGGGGATCCAGTATCTGTCAGCCTGGGAAGCCATGGTTGACAGGCCATGCTATTTTGCCAGAGATGGTCTGCACCAGTCTCCTCTAAGCTTTTGGATACTGGTAAAGGTGCTCACCTCCCCCATAGTTCCTTTTTTAGGCAATGTCAAAACAGCAAAATGTCCAATGTATCAAAATCCACTTGAGACAAACTCAAGGTTCTGCTGCTTAATGCTGAGTCTATACATGAAACTGCACTCCCTGGAAACACTCCTCACTGTGGAAGATGCTGATGTCTGTGCAGTCACTGAGACATGGTTCAAGGCTGTGGTGAGCACCATGGCCATGTAAGGCTACAATCTTCTTCTTCTTCTTTCAGCTTTTCCTGGTTAGGGGTTGCCACAGCGAATCACCTGTCCGCTCATGATTGGCAGTGGAGTTTTACAGTGTCGAGTTGCCAGCCTGGCGCCCAACCTTCCACAGAGGGCACACACATGCACACGCTCACACCTAGGGCCAATGTAGAGTGTCCAATCCACCTACAGCATGTCTTTGGGATGTGGGAGGAAACCGGAGCACCCAGAGGAAACCCACTCGACCACAGGGAGGACATGCAGACTCCGCACAGAAGGCACCCCAGCAGAGGATCAAACTGGAGAACCTCTTGCTGTGAGGCGACAACGCTAACCGCTGCACCACCGTGGCCACCCCATGTAAGGCTACAATGCCTTCCACAAATTCAGACCTCAAAATGAGCATGAAAGAACCAAAGATAGAGGTGTAGCCATCTTCATTAAAGCCTAGTACACCTCGAGACTGATCAGATAGTATGGCTCTCTCAAACTACTCCACGTACAATTAACTATAGGAAAAATACCCTGCCACATCATTGCTAGCTTTTAGGCCCTGCAGCATGAACCAAGAAAAGCACATCAGCCTAGTCTTGGTAGATTTCAACTATCCTTCCATCAACAGGGTGACATACACAAGTGCAAACATGCTTGTCCAAATGCTCTGGAATAGATAGTTTGCATCCTCACAAGGGGCTCAAATGTCCTAGATATAGTATTCACCAACATGGGGAGTCAATGCACTCCCCCCTGTGTGATGCCCTGCCTGGTAAGGTTGGACCATAAATCAGTCTCTTTCAAACTATTGGACCTGACACCCCCACTGGAGCAAAAAAACTAAAAAACTTTTCCAAAGCAAACTACAGCCTACTAAGTGATGGTATCAAAAGTTTTATACCCCCTGCAATCACAGACATCAATTACTGCTATGCAGAGGTGTACACAAATGCCCTATATAAACACTTAAGCAATGTTATAGAGTTGGCTGTACCTGACTGGATTAAAACCAGGTCCTCTCCAAAACAAAACAAGCCACCCTGATGGATTTCAAGTATAAACTGGTTATATAACAAGAGGAAGAAATTGATGTCTAAGAACAAGTGGGAACAGACTAAACAGAGGAAGAATTTCCTCCACATCATGAACAAGCAAATCAGAAATCTTGTAAAGTCCTCTAAAGTTAATTACAAAACTAAAACAGCATCCCTAGCTAAAAATAATCATAAGGCATTCTTTAACTACATCCGAAATCTAAAAGGGAATGCCCAGCTATGTGTCAAACTGGTAGTGAATGGTACCACTTGCACTATTCCAGAAGAAATTGACAACCTGCTAGCTGACAGAGTTGGCACAAGCTTCACCCCCCTGCCCCTACCAGCATACCCCAAAGCATACCTGACACCAGTCCTCTGCCTAGTATCTCTAGAGATCAGGTCATATCTGCACTCTCCAAGGCCAAAAACACAGCCTCAGTGGGACCATAAAATATACCAGGTTGGTTACTAAGCAATCTAAAACAGGACCTAGTGGAGCCACATGGTGTTCTCTTTAACCATAGCCTGAGAACTGGCTTTGTTCCAGCAGAGTGGAGAACAGCAGCAGTAATCCTCTTTCATAAAGGGGAGGTGATCAACCGACCCTGGGAACTATAATTCCATAAATCTAAACAGTCTCATCTGCAAGGTCATGGAAAGAATCCTTATGGACCTTAACAAGGACACAGCTGACCTTCAAACTCTAGACCAAACCATTTTGGCTTTGTTAATGGTAGATCATGCTTATTAAACCTGGTGGACTTCAAGTAGTCATGAAAGCCCTGGATGAAAGTAAGTGCATACCACCTATCTTGACCAAGCCAAGGCTTTTGATACAATCCCCCACTGAGGTATCATTGAGAAACTGTCCCAGATGGGGATTAACCCTTACATCATTAGATGGGTAGCCAATTGGCAAACCGACAGAACACATACTGTCAAAGTTGGTGACTCCACCTCTACCAGTAGACCTATCACCAGTAGCATACCACAAGGATCTGTGCTAGGCCATTTACCGTTTGGAATCTATATCTTGGAAGTCCAGGCTAAAGTAGACAACCTGTGGCTTGCCAAGATTGCTTATGGTCGCAAACTGGGTGCAATCATTAAGTCTCCAAAAATGTTAATATATTACACGAAGGGCTAGCACAGACAAATGACTGGTGCCAAAGGCGCAGTCTAAAACTAAATGCAAGAAAGTGCATTATTATCCCCTTTGGCAAAGCACAATTCCCTGCTAAATAGAATGTTGACAGCACCCCCCCCCCAGCCAAGTTAAAATCCAGTGGTGCAAGATTTGGGAACACAGGTAGACAGAAATCTGAACTTCAACCACCAAGCTTCCACAGTGGTAAGGAAAGCCTTTTGCGTTGCACATCTCATATGCAAGGGCAGCGCATCCAGGTCTAAGGATGTTATAACTGCACTGTACTCAAACCCTCATCAGACCATTAATAGAGTACAATGCTCCTTTCTGCATGTACCTCACCAGACACCTGGAGAGGTCATACAGGTTTCTCACCAAGAAAATTCAAGGCCTCTAAGCCATAACTTAGGTGGATATACTGAAAACCCTGTTGCTGTACTCTGTATCATACAGACTACTGAGAAGCGATTTGTGCCTGGCCTACAGAGCAGTCTCTGACCCTGCCCTGATGGAAATGCTGCACACTCGCAAGTCAAATGGTACAAGAGTTACTCGCTCTAGGGATCTTACCCTAGCCTGTGACATTAACAGAACGTGCTGGACAGACAGATACATCTCCCAGAGATTACTGCTCCTCTGGAATAAACTTCCAGTTCACATGAATCAGAGCTCCTCACTGACCCTATTCAAGCACAACCTACACAAATGGATGGGAGACTGCAAATTCACCTCAGGGGTGGCACCCATGCTCCTCATGGACAAGGGTAGTCGGTGTTGATCATGGACTTCATCTATGAATTATGTCCATCTAACCAAGGACAATTGAGGCAACTCAGAATTAACATGACTAGGCTTGGAAGGACTCTAGGGTTGCCAGCCTAGTAACCTTCTATGTGCCTATGACAGTTCCATGAATGAAGATATCCCAATAGTCTTCTGAAGTGCCCAGATTGTGAGAACTGCAGTATGAAATCACTGAAGGAAAGCAAAAACTAGGTAAAAATCACAGGCATGAAGTCAGTCTGCGATAACTATATAAAACTTGAGAAACGGAACATTTACTTGGCAGGTGGTTTACAGATGTATAATGAGGAAAATGATGCTAACCAATGGTGGAAACTACTGGTAGAACAGCTGGAAAAGAATTGACTACACACTGGTAAAAAAGACTGGCTACATCCAGATATTAGCACATATTCTATACCATGATAAGGAAAGAGGTCAGGATTTGGCCAATGAGAGCTTGAAAATTTGTTTTTCATAAATCATTTTCATCATTCATTACATTTTTGCAAAGTTTTATAAACTGCAGAGGACTCATTCCCAAACAGGTAATGAATTAAAAATCTGAAGCAAAGCCTAGTGCTTATTTCTGTTCTGTATTCTCTGATCATTTGTTGTTTTCACATATTTAAAATGCAGTTTGAATTAGTTCACATAAACAGTGATATGCCTAATGAAACAGAAATGCAAGGCTTTGATACAAGAGTGCACGTGACATTTTACAGCACATCTTAATGCTATTTAAGCTTAAAGGGGAAATGACATAAAAGGTTACGATCAGGTCTCTGATTGTAATGTGTATATTATGTTTGAGATATGCATGCCAAGAAATTGCCCTCAAGAAAAAAAGCATCCATGTCAGGAACACGCACACTATTGTACAATCAAAGATCCAATTATAATTCTTTGCAGTGCTTTGAGATTTATCTGCTCCATGTAATAAAGTGCCATGTATTGTGCCGGCTTTGAAAGCCGGTAAAGAAGTGGAGAAGTGGTTGTAGTCCTTACATATTCCCTGCCTAAGGGGAGCGGTTTGAGTCAAAATACTGGCTGTAATGTAGCAGACAGCAGAGAGAAATGGGAGTTGAAACAAAACAGTTTCATGTCCTGCTGCTGCTGTTTACTGGATGATGTTATCAGCTTTCACTGCCAAACACAATCTTAACAGCACATGGGGGTGCTTAACAATTAAGTACCCTTCTAAGCCTTGTTAAGGTCAGGTCTCTCACTAGAGTAACACTGAACCAGCATGTTATTTAACTGTGACTGCAACATAATCACTGCGCTCCACACACTACAAATGTATTATCCTCAGTCAGGGAAACGCAGCATGCTGCTAAAGACAAATGACATCTTGTGCTATTCGTACAATAGGAACGATTTCAGAAAACATTTGTCACATCTGTTCCTCCATAATTCCCATGTGCCACATCTATGAAGTTAGACTGACTCCACCTTGGTCTAATTTTGTACCCACAGGAACTCATTCTGCTGGATTTGTGGAAAATACTTGCTTTTGTTTAGCTTGATAGTTTGACTGGGATGAAAGAAACCTGTCCCATTTTCAGCAAAGACCAGGAGAGATGAGCTCCACAGTGCACCTGTTAACAAGATTCTATAAAAACAATATAATACACAACTACAGAATATGAATGAAGTATATATATATATATATATATATACATATACATACACACACACACACACACACACACACACACACACACACACACAGCATTTAAATATGTGGGTTACAGGTGTTTTGTGTAAACTGTAAAGGTAGGGTAAGTGGAAGAGAAAATTGTAATGCAGTGTAAGAAGAAACTGGGGCTGCACCATACTGGTAAAAATCCGAGGTGCACATGCCCTTTGTGTGTACAAATAGCTTATGAAAACTTAAAAAATAAGGGTATGAGCACAGAAGGAGAATTCTAGAATGATGCAAATGTGCACAAATCCTTTACAGTGATTTGCACTACATACTACTACTGGTGGAGTACCAGTGTGATTCATAAACACTACATAGTACTGCTGGAGTACCAGTGTGATTCATAAACACTACATAGTACTGCTGGTGGAGTACCAGCATGATTCATAAACACTACATAGTACTGCTGGTGGTGTACCAGTGTGATTCATAAACACTACATAGTACTGCTGGTGGAGTACCAGTGTGATTCATAAACACTTCATAGTACTGCTGGTGGTGTACCAGCATGATTCATAAACACTACATAGTACTGCTGGTGGAGTATCAACGTGATTCGTAAACACTACACAGTACTACTGGTGGAGTACCAGCATGATTCATAAACACTACATAGTACTGCTGGTGGAGTACCAGCGTGATTCATAAACACTACATAGTACTGCTGGTGGAGTATCAGCATGATTCATAAACACTACATACTACTGCTGGTGGAGTACCAGTGTGATTCATAAACACTACATAGTACTGCTGGTGGAGTACCAGTGTGATTCATAAACACTACATAGTACTGCTGGTGGAGTACCAGTGTGATTCATAAACACTACATAGTACTGCTGGTGGAGTACCAGTGTGATTCATAAACACTACATAGTACTGCTGGTGGAGTACCAGCATGATTCATGAACACTACATAGTACTACTGCTGGTGGAGTATCAGCGTGATTCATAAACACTACATACTACTACTGGTGGAGTACTAGTGTGATTCATAAACACTAGATAGTACTGCTGGTGGAGTACCAGCATGATTCATGAACACTACATAGTACTGCTGGTGGAATACCAGCAGGATTCATACATGATACTTCACCAGCAGTACTGCAGAGTACAAATTTGTGTTATGCAGCAAATGTATGGTAGAGCAGAATGTTACTCAGCCTTCTGCTATGTCAAACAGCAGGAAACTTCAAGTGCTAAAGGGGCACGGCTGCATGATGTTAGGACCTGCTGCACATCATACTTGTTAGGCATACATTATGGTACTGCAACATCAGCAGGACAAGGTGCATCTCCTGAATGCTGGCCAACCTGTTGTATTACTCTGCACTTGTGGGGAGAAACCCCACTACTGGGGACCTCTTTTACCACCTGGTTCACTTCTCTGGCAACAAAGAGCCATTACTTTGAGCATACTTTGCATGCTACAGTTACATCAGTTTATGATACCATAAGAGCTTCTAATCAGATAAATCCTATTACAGTTATTTGTATAAACAACATAGTTATGATTTTTTTTTTTTTTGGTTAGATGCAAGATGTGGAAATGAGGTTAATTCACAGGTCTACTGTTGGGTTCCTTTTAAATAAGAGGGGAAGGGGTAAGGACATTTGGGAGGGCTTCAGAGTACAAACACTGATCCTTCTGCTGGTAGAGAGCCATTTGAAAGTCCATGTATCTACCAAGGATGGCCCAAGTGATACATTAGGTGGGTATGGTATATTAAACTGAGGACAGGTTATAAGCTTATATATCTGAGTATGACAGACTGAACTGACTTCTGACAAACTGCTTTTATGTGGAAGCAAAGCCCCCCAGAACCATCATTCAAGCAGCACCGTGCCTTGTACCTCTAACTAATGTAAGCATCTTGGAAGTCAGTCATTCAACCTCAGGGATAACTGTTTTTTTTTTGCAAGCACATTCCAGTTTCAGAAAATTCAATAATTTGAAAAGTAAACAAAGAGCAGAGTACTACTTACAGCTCATTGGGAGAGGATCCTGGAGAAGACCCTATACAGAAGGATCAGATTCTGAACAAACACACCATACTAGTACAGCTTGAGCCAGATTCCTGAACAATTTATTTTTTAAGGAAATGCTCAATGCTGAAATTGTGAACATTAGCAGTGCAGTTGTGATTATAACAGGAAGCTAGTGCTCATGGAATGCAAGGAAATATGCTTGCACTGTCATACCGCATGCATGACCCAAACTGTACTGCAGCATGTGGACCATGTAGGTGGAAACAAAAACTGGCAGACTGAAAAAAAAAAACAGAAAAGAATTGCTGTGTTTCTTCATGAGTAAAGTGATGCAGGAAGCCGAAAGGGACACCAGCAACATCTGGACTGATGCAAGCTTCTCAGTGTTATCACATTTCACACATGCACCAGCTTTTTGACAAGGAGGTTACTGGCAGATCCCACGTGGATTGGGAGCTAATGGAGGCCATGTGTGACATATAACAGCACATAGCCTGTGGAGCAGTCTACTTAAAACTAAAGCACATTTGTCGCTTAATATGTTGGTCCCTGGAAATTCTGCTGTCTCATGGGGTAAAGACTTTAGGATGTCCCAGAGTGTTCCCAAATGGAAACTATATACAATACCTTTCAACACCATATGAGCGCCATGCAATTATGGAAAAATTCTACAATTTAGCAAGACTTTGAAGCATATTTGATATAGCTGCACACAAACTGTTGTCAAGATGTCATTCAGTGAAGATGCTTAAAGTTATATCATTGGATGAACTAGCATTCCCTGAACTGTCAAGCTTTTGTGTCATGCAAATGGTGCCATAAGTCAGCTGATAGAAAGCACCCTGGGAACATTTACAATGCCAACATATGCAAAGTGTTTGACATGTACAGACTCTGTACTACTGCCCGCCTTCCACAAGACCTTCTAGTGGCTGAGTAGTCACATAAATATGTCGATGGACAAAACAAATGCAGTTAATTGACAGAAATGTCATTAAGTCTAATCATAGGTGATAATGGATATCTTTGGGCCATGAATCATGATGCCATTTAGACATGCAGGAAATGCAGCTGAAGAGATGTATAATTAAGGATTTGAGCTGACACATTGAGGGCCTGCAGTTCTATTTGATTTTTCTCAAGTCCTGATTCTGGTGTTTGGAGGTCTACAGGAGTGCCCTTCAATACAAACCCTATAAAACATCATGTGTGTCATGCTGCACAGTACAATAACATGTAAGCATAGTGGTTTCCCTCACTGTTTAGGTTAGCAGACACTGTTCTCATAATTCCAATCATCAGTACAATGACAGTTTCATAGGTACATACTAGGCTAATGACCACAAGGGGCATTTTAAACCTAGCCATGCTTCCCAAGTGTAACCAACATGTTTGTTGCTCTAGATATTATTTTAGGGGTATGTGTAAGTAGGCCATACTTGGTTAAACACTTACAGGTTGCCTCTATTTATTACCGACATAAGAAACTCCTGTTCAGGCTCAAACCTCGCACTCTTAGAATTGTAGGCAAACATGTCAGTTTAGCTAACAATTGACAGAGCAATGACAATGGCATTGAGGGAGAAGTTTGGGCCAGATCATCAGTGTGCAGGAGCATGGAGCACTGTATGCCCAGGCACAAGTGACAGTGTAACATTTGTAGAAAACTATGCATGTTGGCAAACTACACCTTCTAATACAAGAGCTCAGAACATGCTCCTTTGCATTACTGCTCACCCCTACAGTCTCAAAAGCTGCCCATTACAGTCACAAAAACAGGACAGCTCAACACAAAAATGTTTTTTGCAAGGGGGTCAAGACTCCCACACCTTCAAAAATTACATTGCAAATTTGCATATGCAAACTACATGGACATACATCATTGGAGAAGAGAGAGAATTCCCCCGAGAACTAGACAGTAATCATAGGCAAACATTTTTTTCTCGAACATGCATCGGCAAGTGATTTCTGATATTTCATTTATCAGGGATACAGAGGGAAGCCCACACCACATATAGAAAACAGAGCAACGTAATGTCTACAATGTGACTGGTGCAGGAATTTGATACACACAGAGCACACTGACTAGTGCATATCCTAACTGCAAGGACATCAGACACTGACATCCTTTAAACCACATCAGGCAGGATACCTATGACCAAAATCTCCATGCAGGGAACAAGCTACACACAGGACAAGAACAGAAACACACACCTAGTTGTGCCATTAGGCAAGTATCATAAAACACATGAATGGAATTCACATTCTACACTGTGGTCTTTCCCACTGAATATATGGAAGTGTTCCATGACTACAGGGAAAAACAGTATGGCCCTAACCAAAAACAGGACTATTATGCTGCCATGGGTAATCTCCCAAAGCAAAAATGATGAGAACACTGTAGAAGGTCTTGATCTTGGACCAAGTTTAATTGTGTGCCTGGAATTGTTGAGAGATTAGCAGGACTAGATACAGAGTACAACACTCTATCGCTATGTAATACAAGCAGAATCTCTGATCTTCCACAGCAATGAGCTCATACCTCCAAGCTGCATGTATAGTGATCAGGGTATGAATAAACCATGTCTCCAAGTAGCACATGCTAGAGTCGTTAATGGGTGCTACTGAAATTAATAGTACATTAAAACTCTTATAGAACAGTAAATATCTTGATGGTGATGCAGAGTTGCATGGTTTGCAACACTTTCACATGCCACCTTACATCACCATTAGTCATGGTTGCAAACATGTAAGACACAACATGTAAAGTTCTGGTATTAGTCACATGAAAAGCTATGAGCTTCCAGGAGAGATGATTAATGGACTGCACTAGAACCAAGATATGTAAAGGCATTGACATCAGCTAAGATACAGTGCTCCTGTACTTCAGAGCCCTCAAAGTCCCAGACTAATTACATTTTCTAAAAGGGGTATTATGGTGTGTGGACTCATCACCAACATCAACATTCTGATGGGTATCCACACTGGATGTACTTGATGTGCAGTCTCTCCACACACCTGACACCATGGTGCTGATACCATCACATGACATTTCAGCAACACTGGAACTATCAGCTGTGTGTGGATCTACTGTGTTCTTTGTGTCAGAGCTTGTGTCCTGCGTATTTGCATCACGATCCATGGCCATGCCCATTGAGAACATCTGATCAGGAACACTACCAATGCACCAAGTAGGTCTGTCATTATTACTGCTGACCACCAAAGAAATATGTTAAGACACATCTGCAAAAGATGACAGCTACTGTTCAACCATCCAGACTTCACTCTAAAGACATTTCTGAAATGAATACTAAATTAATTAGTAACTGTAAATCATTTGTTTTAAATGTATGGTCTGAAGAAGCAAGCCATTAATTTGTGAAAGCACTAACCTGTTACTTATTATTAAAGTTTTTACCCTGGCCGTGTATCAGGTCATTTTTTATTTTTACATGATAGCATTTGTCATTTCTTGTGTTTATAATGAGCAATTAATTACAGTTGCTCATGCTATTATAGTTTTGATATTTGGACTTTGTATCAGCCTTGAAGCATGGGCAAGTGGTCAGACATTATCAAATTGGATTTGAATCCCTTAAATGATAGAAGTGAGTTATCTCCCCACAGTTGTGAAGGTTTGGGAGACAATCGGTCTATACATAAAAGAAATGGGTAGGTTGCTAAGACCTTTAAATGTAGGAATGATTTCCTGAAACCAATGGATAATCCTTTGTTACGCTATTCAACATTTAGGATTGGACAGAAAGATTATGAAATAGATATAGATTATGATAGTTTTAAAACAGAAGTATATGGAATGGAAGATGTACTTAGATTCAAGTGGTACCAAATACAAAGACAGCATTTTGAGGCAAGTCTCAAACTTCCAGTCATACCCAGAGGTTTGTGAGTACTTAATATGCCAAGCTATGGTGAGCATCAACCTGTGCTGTTGAAACAATGGCAACAAATTAATATAGAAACCAGTTTTAATTATATGAAATTACTTATTAAGTTTTCTATAAGTGAAGAGAATAAGCTGTTGTATAATATCAAGGCACAATAAAATGTGTTATATGATAAATTCCCTGAGCATATATTTGGTAAAAGGCTCTCAGAAATGCTGGACACACTATGAGCTTTATGAAAATAAACTGCTTCAAATAAAAGCTAAAAACCTGGAAAGAGATGCAGATGACTTCCGTAAAGACCAAGTTTTTGCTTGGCCTAGGAATTTTAAAACCCGTGCAAATAACAGTAAAAAGCATGAGTGTTGACAAAAATGTATTAAATAAGAGTTTAAGTATGTTAAATAGTGGACAGTCAAAACAATTACAACCATCATAGAATATTAACACCACTAATGGGCTTTTCATGGAAGAAGATAAATGTCATTAATAGAAACAAAATGATCAATAGTAAAGATGCAGCCAATAATGTTTCCACAATAACAAATGAACAACCGTTAGTGAGACTGAGAAATCCTACTGTAGTTTATCAGTCAAATGTTTATGAAACTGCCCTTACCAATCAATAGAAGAGAGAACAGATACTGAAGTCAATCAAGGAGTTAGGGAAAGACAAAAAGGAAATGTGTGGGTGAAAATGGATACAATGAAACCAAGATGATGTGGAACCTGGAAAACATTCTTTGATTTGAAACATTTCTAGCCATCAGCTAACTTCCAGTGATGTTTCCTTAATAAAAGAAGGCCTATTCTTTTATTCCATCTCAATAGGCTGATATAATGGACAGTATATTAGATTTGAAACTTTTTCTTCGAAATCTGATGTTGAAACTAAATTTTGATACAACACAGAATAATCATGAAATATATAAAAAAAACTAGCACAATGGTGCCTGTTTTACATCTGTTGATGGAGGTTTTTGCCAAAATATGTATTAAAGACATTCATCAAAGGCATAATAGCCAGGTTAAGAAAAATAATAATTATAACATTACCCTAGATGAGAGACGGTCTTTGTATAATTTGTCTAATAATAGGGACATTACAATCAAACCAGCAGATGAAGGAGGTCCAACAGTAATAATCAACACCAATTATTATGAACAAACTATGTTAAGTATGTTATCAGACATCAATACATATCAACAAATAACTAGCTTAGACATTAGAACAATAAAAACATATGTAGATAAGGTGTTAGATGAACTAGTTGGTATAAGATGTATACCTTTTGAACTAGCTAATTACTGCAGGGTTGACCACCCAGTTATCCCTGTAATTCAAGGGATTCCAAAGATGCATGAGAATCCTGAGAAACCACCCTTTAGACCAATAGTGGATGGGGCAGAGTGGCTAACAGAACCATGTTCTATATAGGTAGAAAGACACCGGCATCCAATTTTGAATGAAGATCAATATATATTGAAAGACATAACAATTTTTATATGGTCTTTTCACTTTTACATCTGACTGTAAGAATACGGGACATTTCCATCTAGTTACAATGGATGTTCGATCTTTATTTACCATCATGCCTAATGATGAAGGAATACAGGCGTTGAAAGCTTACTTGACTGAACATAGTGAATAGGATTCTAAGATGGTGCAGGTTATTATTGAATTCATGAAGATAGTGCTATCTTTTAAGGCTTTTGTTTTTAAGAAGTATTATTATTTACAAGTTGGCATCTCTTAATGCTTTTGTTTTTAAGAAGTATTATTATTTACAAGTTGGTGGCATACCTACAGGCATGGCTTATGTTAATAACTACACCAACAGAGTAGTGGCCATTTGGGAAGAAAGATATGTCATCAGAAAAGGAAAATATAGTATTTGTATTCCTTTTTATTGTAGTTTTATTGATGACATTTTTCTGTTATGGGCAGGATCAGAGAAAGACTTTAATGAGTTTAATGAATAGATACATGGGACCACTCACTACTTAAAATTTGATGTTAAACTTTCCAACACAGATACAGATTTTCTGGATATACATTTTACAAAGTTGAAAGAGGGTGGCTTTGATACAAAGATACTTAAGGCATTATAACATCAGAAGAGCATGCACCCTAGACATGTATTTCATAATGTAATTAAAGGGTAAGGAATAAGAGTTAGTAGACAATGCAAATGAGAGTAATTTTCAAAAGGAATTAAGTATTCATACTGAAAACTTTGTACTGAGAGGTTACAGGAGAACAAAAGGTGAAAAGACTATGCATGAAATAATTAGTGTGAGATCAAGTACAGCTAAACCATACTATTCTGATCAATCTTATACAACAACAAATAAGAACATAAAGTCACAGAGTGATTATTTGAAATTCACCATGTTTTATAGTAGTGATGTAAAGGATGTGACTGGTATTATACAGAAACACTGGAACATTCTTACCACGGATGACAAAATTAGAAAGAATGTAGGCAAGAGACCTACCTTCAGGTATAAAAACAAAAAATCTATAAAAAGACTACTGTGCAGTCAAAAGAAAATATACATCTCCAGAACAAAAAAGAGAAAGGAGAACTCATCCATGCGGTGAATGTAATTATTGCTAATATTATTTATACTACTGGAATGTTTATACATCCAGTAATCAAAAGGAAATAAGAGTTTAAACTTGAAGCAGGCTATAATAGCATTAATATAGCTTATCTGGAACAATGCACATGCTGTGACTCATTCTATGTGGGTAAAACTAATGTGCGGTTAAGGTATAGAATCAGGGAACACCTATGTGGCATCAGGACTAAATCACAATCTAATGTCTTAGCCAAGCATGTAGTAAGTATGTCTACACAACATTCATTTACATTTATGGCCATAAAATCAATTTATGTTACACCATGCTTAGGTGATGTAAGAAATATCACCGAACAGTGTGAAACTAAATGAATTATAAGACTTCAGTCTGATGCAGACAAAGGTTTAAACAGTACAGTAAAGTACCCCTTAAATCATCTTTGATGCTACGATGTCTATTTAAATGAATAAAAACTTTTTATTTATGTTTGTGTTCTTATATTAAGCATGTATATCAGCTTATATATTATTAATATTTTTCATGCATATGAAAGCAAGAGCTTATAGCAGCATTTAATATATATATATATATATATATATATATATATATATATATACACACACATATATATATATATATATATATATATATATATATATATATATATATAAACACACACACATATATATATATATATATATATATATATATATATATATATATATATATATACACACACACACACACACACACACACATATTAGATAGTATATTTGATAATTTAGTCATTAGAATATATATAAGTATAAACAATATATCCACATTCACATATAAATGCCCCTTAATGATTAGAAGTTATATCTCTTGTGGACATACCTGTGGAAGCATGAAGGTGTTTAGGTGAAATGGCAGTGGAGTTTTTAACCAGATTGTTTAATGAAATCTTGGAAAGTGAGAGGATGCCTGAGGAATGGAGAAAAAGTGTTTTGGTACCAATTTTTAAGAATAAGGGTGATGTGCAGAGCTGTAGTAACTACAGAGGGATTAAATTGATCAGTCACAGCATGAAGTTATGGGAAAGAGTAGTGGAAGCTAGGTTAAGAAGGTATGTGATGATTAGTGAACAGCAGTATGGTTTCATGCCAGGAAAGAGCACTAAGATGTGATGTTTGCTCTGAGAGTGTTGATGGAGAAGTACAGAGAATGTCAGAAGGAGTTGCATTGTGTTTTTGTAGACTTGGAGAAAGCATATGACAGGGTGCCTAGAGAGGAGTTGTGATATTGTATGAGGAAGTCAGGAGTGTCAGAGAAGTATGTAAGAGTGGTACAGGATATGTACGAGGGTAGTGTGACAGCGGTGAGGTCTGCGGTGGGAGTGATGGATGCGTTTAAGGTGTAGGTGGGGTTACATCAAGGATCAGCCCTGAGCCTTTTCTTATTTGCAATGGTGATGAACAGGTTGACAGACGAGATCAGACAGGAGTCCCCATGGACTATGATGTTTGCAGATGACATTGTGATCTGTAGTGAGAGTAGGGAACAGGTGGAGGAGACCCTGGAGAGATGGAGATATGCTCTAGAGAGAAGAGGAATGAAGGTCAGCAGGACTAAGACAGAATATGTGTGTGCGAATGAGAGGGAGGACAGAAGAATGGTGAGGATGCAAGGAGTAGAGGTGGCGAAGGTGGATGAGTTTAAATACTTGGGGTCAGTAGTTCAGAGTAACGGTGAGTGTGGAAGAGAGGTGAAGAAGAGAGTACAGGCAGGATGGAGTGTGTGGAGAAGAGTGTCAGGAGTGATTTGTGACTGACGAGTACCTGTAAGAGTGAAAGGGAAGGTCTACAAGAGGGTAGTGAGACCAGCTATGTTATATGGGTTGGAGACAGTGGCATTGACAAAAAGGCAGGAGTTTGAGCTGGATGTGGCAGAGTTAAAGATGTTAAGATTTGCACTGGGTGTGACGAGGGTGGACAGGATTAGGAATAAGTATATTAGAGGGTGATCCCAGGTTGGAAAGTTTGGAGACAAAGCCAGAGAGGCAAGATTACGTTGGTTTGGACATGTGCTGAGAAGGGATGCGAAGTATATTGGGAAAAAGATGCTAAGGATGAAGCTACCAGGTAACAGGAAAAGAGGAAGGCCTAAGATAAGGTTTATGGATGTAGTGAGAGAGGACATGCAGGTGGTTGGTGTGACAGAGCAAGATGCAGAGGACAGGAAGAAATGGAAACAGGTGATCCGCTGTGGCGACCCCTAATGGGAAAAGCCGAAAGAAGATGATGATGACATTAAAATGGTTAAGTTTGGGTGCATGTAGATCAAATGAGATTCTTTTGTTAAATGCAGTCAAGTGGAGGTGAAAATATTGTTAACATATTGATTTTGTCAACATACATATATAGATATATATATATATATATATATATATATATATATATATACATATATATATATACTTTCTTGTTAGAACAATTTTAAGTCTGATACATCAGTTGCTGTATGTGAATGAAACATGCATTTTAAGATATTTGTATATGGACATAGCCAATCATATGAAACGTGACATATTACATAAGATTGCATTGTTAAATAATTTTTAATCATGTGTGCTATCACCACCTTTTGATAGTATACATTATTACAACCTCCTTCATACCTCACAAGACCATGTGGTTTTTCAACAACAACATGGGATTTATTTTGATGCTGTTCTTATAACTATTTGTATTGTTGGATCCTTTCATTTATGTATGACAGACCAGAGAGTAGCGATTCTGCAGATACACTGCAGAAGGGGTTATATAGAGCATGCTTTATTACAGGTGAGCCTATTTATAGGTTCATAGGTAGGCACTAGGCTATTGGCCCTAGGGCCTATATAAGCCTAGCCAAAAAGGTACCCTGGCTTTCTCCACCCAAGAAAATTATTTTCCTGTGCCCCTGTCGAGCAGAGCCACAGAAGCAATCCCTGGGGTGAATTTATAGGTTCATATGTAGGTACCAGGCCTAGGTATTAAATAGTATTTAGATTCACAAGGCTTCTGTATTAAAGATTTATGTGATGCTATTATAAACTGTACTAGATGCTCAGTTTTATAGCCAGTAGATAGCAATTGAACATGATACCAGACTAGAAGTACGATATATCAGTTAATTTATAATTAGGTAGGTTTTATGAAATGAATTAGTGGTATATCGTACCAAGTGTATGGAAATATCTAAGAACTATTATATATTATTTTTAAACACTTGATAACATTATAGTAGTAAATGAGCTCTGTAGATGTACTTAGATGTAATAAGTCATAGGTTCACTGTTTTAACTAAAGAATGTATGTAGTACTTTATGACTTGCTACAATGTAATTGTGAAGTAATGCTGTGATGGATACCAGATTTGAAAGTTATAAAGCATGTATTACTCTGTTCATTTTAAATGTATGGTCTGAAGAAGCAAGCTGTTTACTTGTGAAAGCGCTAACCTGTTACTTATTATTAAAGTTTTTACCCTGACCATGTATTGGCTCATTTTTATTATTTTTACATAATTAATAAGTGTAAATCATAGTAGACATTTCCCAATCTCTGTGTTTCTAAACCACTTGTTCAGTGTTACAGGGTCCTGTAGTTACACTCAGTGTGGCTACTCATGGAATGTCTACATCAGATTATGATTTTAGAACATGCCAGTTATCTCATCATTATGACTGTGGTTAGCATGATCTTGACTCTGTGATGCTACTGTGTGATATATATCCACATCAGTGAATCAACAGACATGTTCCATGGAATTAATGTACCACACACAGTATGTACCTGCATGTACAGGAGAAATACTAACCTATGGGCCATCTACTAAGATAGGATACAGTCATGAACACCCAAGTGAGGCAATGAATATATCTTTGTGAATAAGTGGGTCTAGTAGTGTCCATTCCCCGTGTGGTATGCCCAACAGGCTCAGTGTTTCTGTAAGTTAAACATGTGTACTGGGTTATGCCCATAAATAACTGCCTATCAAACTTATATATAATATATACTACTCTGTTCTATAATATATTATTAGCAGATTGTAGAAGAAACAATTTTTAGATGCTGACTATTTCATAGGTAGGTACTAGGCTATCGGCCCAAAGGCCTAAGTAAGCCTAGCCAACAAGGTTCCCTGGCTTATGCCACCCAAGAAAGTTAATTTCCTGTGCCCCTGTCAAGCAGAGCCACAGAGGTGATCCCCGGGGTGTATTTCCTATTTCCCATCCACTCATCAAGATTTTTCTTGAAGAGTGCTAATGAAGAACTTTGCTTGACATAGATGGGTAGCTTGTTCCAGAGTAAGGGAAGTCTCTGGGACAGGAATCTATCCCTCCAGCATGTCCTGTTTATTGTGGTGACAAGTTTTAGGTCCCTAGAGCATGTAGCTCAGAGGGGTTGGGATTTCTTAAGGTGTAGCATGTCCAACAGCTCTGGGTTTAACACATCTTTATATGTTAGGCAGATCACCTCTGAGTAGGCGATATGCTACAGTGTAAAGCCGGAGTTTTTTTGAGACTGTCAGTGTAGGGCATTTGTTTGAGTCCAGTAATCCTCTTTGTGAGGTACTTCTGTGGCCTTTCCAGCTGCTGCAGATGTCTTGTGAGGTACATTCCAAAAGGGGTGTTGTACTCTATAATGGGTCTAATGAGTGCTGAGTAGAGGGAAACAATGACCTCTTTTTTCCTTTATGAGAACCATTTTGTGATGAGGTGTGCCATGTAGAAGGATTTCCTGACTACTGTGGCAATGTGATTATCAAAGGAGAGACTACTGTCCACCTGGGTCCCAAGGTCTCTTATCACACATTCAGCATTAAGTAGACTGCCATTTGTAGTTCATGGGTACAGAGTTTTTACCAAAGGGGGATGACAATGTACTTTTTGGCATTGAGCTTGAGGCTATGCCTCTGACACCAGGCATCTGTTTCAGTGAGGCCCTTCTGGAGGATGTCCATATCATTTGAGGACTCTACTATCGCTCCTAGTTTGCAGTCATCTGTGAACTTCGTTAGCCAGAAGCCTTCTGTGTTAGCCTGTACTTCAAACTAGTAGATACCAAACAGGAGAGGTCCCAGGACTGAACCCTGTGGTACTCCACTTGTCACTGGTTTGAAGTCATATTTGGAGCCTGCAACTTTTACAGTGTGGATTGTGTCAGTGAGCCAGTTGGCAACCCATTTTGTGATCTAGGGATTTATACTTAATTTAGTGAGTTTAGCTATAATTCCAGAATGGTGGATGGTGTTGAAGGCCTTGGCGAAATCAAGATAGGCTAAGTGAACCACCTTATCCTCGTCTACGGCTTTGGTGACTGCCTCAAAGAAGTTCAGAAGGCATGATCTGGCTTTCACAAACCCAAACTGGGTGGGGTCCAGAGTTTGGAGGTTACCATGTCTTTGTTTATGAGTTCCGTGATGATACGTTCCATGGCCTTGCAGTCCAGGCTAGTCAGGCTAATAGGGCGATAGTTCCCAGGATCAGTGGTGGCTCCCCCTTTGTGGAGTGAGATAACTGTTGCTGTGCACCATTCAGTGGGCACAAAGCCTGATGTGAGACTATGATTGAACATGGTGCTTAGGTGGGGAGCCAGTTCATTCTGAAGTTAGTGTAAAATGCAGCCTGGGATGTCGTCCAGTCCCATAGATGCTGTGTTTTTGGTTTTAGACAGTACAGCTTTTACCTGCATAGATGTGATTACAGGGACTCTGCATTCTTCCTATATAGATATGTGCTCTTTAGGGGGGTGAGAAGGGGGTAAAGTTAGCACTGAACCTATCTACCAGGATGTTGGTAATATCAGTTGGTTCTGTAATTTTTGTGCCGTTGAGCTGTAACTCAGAGCGTATCTGGGTGTTGCCATTGAGATTCTTGACATAGCTATAGAATGCTTTGTGGTTGCCCTTAGAATCAGTGGTAATTTTGTTTTCGTAGCTAGCTTTGGAGGATCTTATAAGGGATCTCAGCTTCTTACTGAGGCTGACCAGGCAACTCCTCCACTCATGGGATTTTACTCTGTTTTGCAAGTTTCTTCCTTCTGTTGTAGAGTTTGTTTATAGCAGGGGCCACCAGATTGGCTTCCTTTTTCTGCAGGATAGCATCTTGGCTCTGCTTGGGATAGCACAAGCCATGCAGTCATGTAAGTGCTTATAGAGTGCATTTGTGCAGGATTCAGCAGTTGTAACTTCTCATACCAGCACTTGCTCAAAACTCACTAATAAACCTTAGCACTAGACCCCCCTATACTGTAGAGAAGGACAAGGCTCTCTATTCAACCTTACCAGCCAATCAGTAAAACAGTTCACTGTACCTATCCAGGCATGTCCAAAGGGCAGTTTCAGGTGTACTCTCTGGTCCAACTGGTGAATCTGGGCATTTTGAGGCAATGTTACAATTGCCTTGTGCACAGACAACCCTCTCCACCTTCCACCAAACACTAATACATGTGAGAGATGCAATTATACAGCCAAACTGGAGGCTAAGCTCTCTAAACCCAAGACTGGACCAGGCAGTCAAGAGGAGAAGGGAATTACTTGCATCACACCACCAGTCTCACATAGACCTATAAAACCGGTACCGGCAAAAAAACACATAAATACATGAAAACATACTCGGAGGCTCTAAATAAAAATCTGCAGAAGCAACAGAGACCTCCAAAGCAGACATCCAAGCAACCTCCATCCCCCAACACAAACCATGAAATACATACTTCACAAAACTAGTGTGCCACGCAATCACAGCCCTTAAGGCAAAATAACATACCAAACACACTAGTAGTAGGTGACTCTATAGTCAGGCACACTGATGTCCCACTAACTAGGCTGAACAAGGAGAAGGTTACTGTTAGCTGCCTGTTGGGTGCCAGGATCCGCCACATTACACAAGCACTCAGGTCACTCCAGAACAAGTACAAATATGACTCTGTCATTGTCCATCTTGGTGTGAATGACCTGAACCGTACCTCCCTGGACTACATGAAAAGAGACATGGAGGAGCTCTCTGATCACGTAGCCCAGTCCAGTATGACCCTGACCCTGAGTAGCATCCTGCCCTCACCAAGAATTATACCATGGTATAGAGAAAAAATATATACATTTCAACAATTGGCTAAGCTTCTGGTGTCATTCAAAGGGGATCCAGGATCTGTCAGCCTGGGATGACATGCTCGACAAGCCACACTGCTTCGCTAGAGATGGCTTGCACCTGTCACTCTTAGGCTTTGGAATACTGGCTAAGGCTCTTGCCACCCCCATAGTGCCTTTTTTAGGCAAGACTCAAAAGACAAACCCACTACCATAAATAGCACAAGTCACAAAAAACTGAGGGTAATGCTACTCAATACCAGAAGTCTAAACCTCAAAATGCATGCACTCGAAGCACTCCTCAGTATGGAGAAAATCGATATATGTGCAGTAACAGAAACCTGGTTTAAGGCTCCAGAGAGCACTCCAGCACTACCAGCCTACAACTCATACCATACATTTCGGCCACAAAACCTGGACCAAAATACAAAATGCGGGAGAGTATCCATATTCATCAAGGATACCCACACCTCCAGTTTACTGGCACAGCACGATGCTTCAGAGATCATCCACGTGCAACTAACAATGGGTAAAACTGCTATTCCAATTATAGCTTGCTACAGATCACCCACCATGTCCCAGCACCCCCACTCTGCATTCCTGGAAACACTGGGAAACAAAGGTCCTACCAAACACCCTGATATTGGGTGATTTCAATTACCCAAACATTAGCTGGGAGAACTACTCAAGTACAAACTCCCTTGCCCAACATTTCCTAGAATTTTTAAAGTCAAACTACCTGGATCAACTGGTCAACACCCCCACCAAAGGTGACAACATATTGGACCTGGTCATCACCAACATGGGCGACTGGTGTTCCACACCGGAGGTCAACCCCTCGCTGGTTAGATCTGACCATAAACTAATCACTCTGGATATCCACATTCCGCCACTACCCCCAGTCAAAGAAACCACTGTGAAAAACTTTTCAAAAGCAAACTTGACGTTACTTAAGAATGAGGTGGGAAGTTTCAAAGCCCCCCATGCTAAAGGATAACGCTGTCCAAGCTGCAAAATCTCTTACTAATACACTCTACGGGCACCTACAAGAATGTATGGATCATGGAATCCCCAAAAAAAAACTAGACTCACTCCTCCAAGCAAAGTAAACCAGTCTGGTGGACCCCTGCCATAAACAAGCTGTACAATAGAAGGAGGAAACTAGTACAGAAGAGAGTAAAATCCCAAGAAGGGAAGACATCCCTGATCAGTATCAGCAATAAACAACATTCCCTCATAAAATCATCCAAGGCTAGCTTCGAAAGAAAAATTGCCATGGACTCCAAAAATAACCACAAGGCATTCTTTAGCTATGTCAAGAATCTAAGTGGCAATTCTCAGATCTGCTCAGAGTTAGTGCAGAATGGCACAAAATACACTGAACCAACTGATATAGCCAACATGCTGGCAGACAGGTTCAGTGCAAACTTCACCCCCTTCTCATCCCCAAAAGGGCCCATAACTATACCAGAAGAATGTAGTGCCCCTGAAATCACAGACACTCAGGTTAAAACAGCCCTCTCCAAAGCCAAAAACACAGCATTAATAGGACCAGACAGTGTCCCAGACTGCATCCTACATGAGCTCAAAGATGAACTAATCCCTCACCTAAACAAACTGTTTAAACTCAGCCTCTCCATAGGCTACGTGCCCACAGAGTGGCTCACAGCATAGGTTATTTCACTCCACAATGGTGGAGCCACAACGGACCCCGAGAACTATTACCCTATAAGCCTGACTAGCTTGGTCTGCAAAGCTATGGAGGGCATCATCATGGATCTCATTAACAGAGACATTGGAAACCTCCAAACACTGGACCCTACTCAGTTAAGCTTTGTTAAGGGCAGATCATGCCTCCTAAACCTGGTGGACTTCTTTGAGACAGTTACCAAAGCTATATATGAGGGAAAGGTGGTCCACACAGCCTACCTAGACCTTGCAAAGGCCTTCAACACCATTCCCCACTCAGGTATTATAGACAAGCTCACCAGCCTGAACATAAACCCCCAAGTCACGAGATGGGTTGCCAACTGGCTCACGAACAGAACCCACATGGTAAGAGTTGTGGGAGCTAGGTCTGACTCTAAACCAGTTACAAGTGGCGTTCCCCGGGGCTCAGTCCTAGGACCCCTCCTGTTCAGCATATGCTTCTCAGAGGTACAGGCAAGCACAGGAGGACTATGGTTGACCAAGTTCGCAGACGACTGCAAACTAGGGGCTATAATTGACTCTCTGGCTGACACAGACATCCTCCAAAAGGTTCACACTGAGACAGATACTTGGTGTCAAAACCATGGCCTCAGAACTAAATGCCAAAAAGTACATAGTCATCTCCTTTGGAAAAAACAAAGTACCCACAAACTACCACATAGGTGGTAGCCTCCTAAATACAGAAGACGTAATAAGGGATTTGGGGATCCAAGTAGATAGTAACCTCTCCTTTGATAATCGCATTGCCAAAGTGGTTAGAAAATCCTTCTATGGGGCCCACCTAATCACAAAAGGGGTTGCATCCAGATCGAAAGAGATCATTGGGAGCTTCTATGCATCACTCATCAGACCCATCATAGAGTACAATTCCCCATTTGGGATGTACCTTACAAGACGCCTGCAAAAACTGGAAAGACCACAGAAGTACATCACCAAGAGGATCACTGGCCTCAAGCAGATGCCCTATGCAGCTTGACTTAAGAAACTCCAGCTGTACTCGGTTGCATACCGCCTACTCAGAAGTGATCTCTGCCTGACAAACAAGGCCATGTCCAACCCAGAATTGATGGACATGCTCCGCCTAAAGAAAACCACATCCCCTTGAGCCACATGCTCCAGGGATCTAAACCTCACCACAACAATAAATAGGACGTGCTAGAGGGATAGATTCCTGTCCCAGAGACTTCCCATGCTCTGGAACAAGATTCCAATCTTCATTAGGCAGAGCTCTTCACTAACCCTCTTCAAGAGAAACCTTGATGAGTGGTTGGGAAACAAAGTTTACTCCAGGAATCACTTCAATGGCTCTGCTGGACAGAGGCACAGGGAACTAATCTAAGGGGGCAGCGAAAGCCAACACATTCCGGCTAGGCTTATAAATGCCTTTGGGCAAATAGCCTAGTACCTACCTATGAACTGTATTGTCCATCTGCATGGATGTCATGAAGTTTGCCACTTCTCTCTTAAGAAGCATGAAGTTGGCTTTGGAGAAAATTTTTACTGTGGTTTCCTTAATGGTGGGTGGGGGCAGGATGCAGATATCTAGGGTGATTAGCTTATGGTCGGATCTGACCAACGAGGAGTTCATTTCAGGTGTGGAACACCAGTCACTCATGTTGGTAATGACTAGGTCTAGGATATTGTTGCCCCTGGTGGGGGTGTGGATAACTTGATCCAGGGCATTGGAATTTATGAATTCCAGAAAGCGTTGAGTGAAGGAGTTGGTACTGAAGTAGTTTTCCCAGTTAATGGTGGGGTAGTTGAAAATTGCCCATTATTAGGGTGTTTGGTTGAACCCTAATATTTTCCAGTATATCAAGAAAAGAGGATTGGGAATCCTGAGGCATGGTGTGGGATCTGTAGCAAGCTACAATTTGGATTGCAGTTTTGCCAAGAGTTAGTTGCACTTGGATAACCTCGGATGCATTATGCTGTGCAACTAGCCTGAAGGTGTGGATATCCTTAATGAATATGGACACACCTCCGCCTTTGGTGTTCTGGTCCAGGCTAGATGGCCGAAAAGTGTGGTATGTGTTATAGCCTGGTAATGCAGGGGTGCTCTCTAGAGCCTTAAACCAGGTCTCAGTCACTGTACAGATATAGATGTTCTCCATTTTAAGGAGTGCCTCAAGTGAATGCATTTTGAGATTTAGACTTCTAGCATTGAAGAGTAGCATTACCCTCAGTTTTTGCTTGCCTGTTCCTGTTACAGTGGTGAATTTGTCATTTGAATCTTACCTAAAAAAGGGCACTATGGGGCGGCAAGAGTCTTAGCCAGTAACCGGAATCCCAGGGGTGACAGTTGCAGGCCATCTCTGGCAAAGCATCGTGGTCTGTTGACCATCCACACTTAAAACCAATTGCCTTGTGGTTTTGGCATCTTTTTGGACTTGTTGGCTGTTGGTGAAGCACCCACCAAGAGGAGAAAACGCTGAGAGAAGAAAGGAGCCACTTTTGAGATTTTAAGTATTTTGCTTCAGACTATTTGTTAAGTTTTTCTGCATTGCCGCCTACTTTGAGCATTTTCTGGCTTGTTAAACTTGATTTCTGTGTTGGTAACTGTATTTAGAACACAACCTAGAGCTGATTACTGAATTTCCTGCCTGCACTTATTTTTAAAATCGTTTCTTTCTTAAAACTTGCATTTTATCTGTCTCTGGCCTAGCACTCAAGTGTGGGGTCATTTACTGCACTGTCTAACCTGTTGATATTTGTGAACCTCTGCTTTCCTTAAAAAAAACAAAAAAACAAAAAAAACTTGCTTTGTTCCCACTTTTCTGAGATTTAAAAAAGATCAGTTACAGATTTGCTGTTCTGAACTGTTTGTAAGTTTCTTGGAGGCCATTGTTTGCTTGGGCTAAAGGGAAGTCTCTGTGTTCATCAGTGGCAGTGATAAACACTGAGCAGCCTGCCTGCCCCTGTGGGAGTGGTTACTGCCTTGAAACTGTAGTTTTATAGGCCATTTTGGGTCAATTCCTAACTCCTTGATCTCCCTCTCTTAAAACCCTCTTTTGCGCGTTTTTGCACATAGCGCAACATCAGGCAGCGCCGCCTAATTGGGTTTAAACTATTCCTGGCTCCACAAAGTCTGCTCTTCACTTTTTCCCTTAGAACTGCTCTATCTCTCAAATTAAACACCATATTCTTATTCTAAGGGCCCTCACTGGTCCAAATAAGTAATTTTACAAGTTAGCACTAATAAACCATAAGCACTACTTACTCTTATACTCTCTATGATTACCTTGTCCCCTATTGGTCCGTTTTAATTCAGTTCCCTATATTACTCTAGCATGTCTAAAGGTCAGTCAATGGTTTCCTCTCCAGTCCAGCTGGTGAATCTGGGAATTTTGAGGCAATGTTACAACTGTCTCATATACACGGACAACCCTCTCCTCCTCCAAACAGGTTCAAATATATGTGAGAGATGCAACCATATAGCCAAACTGGAGGCTGAGCTCTCTCATCTCAAAACTGGTGTAACTAGTCAGGAGGAGAAGGTAACCTCACACAACACAATTCCAGTATCACATAGTCCCACCACAACAGCGAACCAAACACATAAAACACAAAACACAAAACATACTCGGAGGCTCTAAATAAAAATCTACCTAAGCAACAGAGACCTCCAAAGCAGACATCCAAGCAAACGCTACCCCAAAACAAAACACGTACAACACATAGCACACAAAGTCAGTGTGCCAAGCAGTCACAGCCCTTAAGGCTGAATAACGCACCTGATATTCTTGTAATAGGTGACTCTATTGTCAGACACACTGACGTCCCGCTCACCAGGCTGAATAAAGAGAAGGTTACAGTGAGCTGCCTGTCGGGCGCTAGGATCTGCCACATAACGCAAGCAGTCAGGTCACTCCAAAGCAAGTACAAATATGACTCAGTCATTGTACATGTTGGCGCGAATGACCTGAGAAGTACCTCCCTCGACTACATGAAAAGAGACATAGAGGAGCTCTCTGATCATGTAGCCCAGGTCGGTATGACCCTGACCTTGAGCAGCATCTTACCCTCACCTAGAATGATGCCACAGTATAAAGACAAAATGATTGATTTTAAGAATTGGCTAAAATTTTGGTGTCATTCAAAGGGGAACCAGTGTCTGTAAGCCTGGGATGACATGCTCGACAAGCCACGTTGCTTCGCTAGGGACGGCTTGCACCTGTCACCCCTGGGCTTTCGGATATTGGCAAAGGCTCTTGCCACCCCCATAGTGACTTTTTTAGGCAAGGCTCAAAAGTGAAACCCACCTCCATAGACAGCACAAGGAACAAGAAACTAAGGGTAATGCTGCTAAATGCCAGAAGTCTTAACATCAAGATGCACGCACTCGAAGCTCTCCTCAGTATGGAGAACATCGATATCTGTGCAGTGACAGAAACCTGGTTCAAGGCTCCAGAGAGCACCCCAGCACTACCAGGTTATACCTCATATCATGCTTTTCGGCCCCAAAACCCGGACCGAACCACAAAAGGAGGGGGAGTTTCCATATTTATCAAGGATATCCACACCTCCAGGTTAGTGGCATTGCACTAAGTATCAGAGACCATCCATGTGCAACTGACAGTGGGCAAGACTGCTTTTCAGTTTATAGTATCCTACAGACCACCCTCTCAAAGTCAGGAATCCCACTCGGCTTTCCAGAAAACATTGGAGAACATGAAGATCTCTCCGAACACCATTATATTGGGCGACTTCAACTACCCAAACATAGACTGGGAGCATTACTCAAGCCCCAGCACCTTAGCCCAAAGGTTCCTGGAATTTATAAACTCAAATGCTATGGAACAACTAGCCACCTCTCCCACAACAGGGGAAAACATACTAGACCTGATCATTACCAACATTGGGACTCTATGCTCCATACCAGAAGTATATCCCTCATTGGTAAGATCAGACCATAAATTAATTTCACTGGATATCCACATTCCGACCCCAACCCCAGCCCAGAAAACCACAGTGAAAAACTTCTCAAAAGCGAACTTCACACTTCTCAAAACCAAAATGGAATCCTTCAAGGCCCCAGGGCCAGTGGAAACTATGGCCCAAACTGCAGAATCCTATATAAACGCATTCTACGGACATCTCCAGGAATGCATGGATCATGCTATCCCAAAATAAAAATCAAGACCCAATCATCCAAAGGCAGGCGTCCAGTCTGGTGGACCCCAGCCGTAAATAAACTGTACAACAGAAGGAGAAAGCTACTACATGATAGAGCAAAATCCCTAAAAGGGAAGGCATCTCTGATCAGTACTAGCAAAAAATTACGATCCCTTATAAAATCCTCCAAGGCCAGCTTCAAGAGAAAAATTGCACAGAACACTAAAGACAATCATAAGGCTTTTTTCAGTTATGTTAGGAACCTGGGATGCAACTCCCAGACTTGTTCTGAGTTGATTCTAAACGACAAAAAATACACTGAACCCACAGACATCGCCAATATCCTGGCAGACAGGTTCAGTGCAAACTTCTCCACCCCCTTCCCCCCAAAAGAGCAAGTGTCTATCCCGGCAGAGTGCAGCCTCCCAAACATCTCTGATGCTCAGGTGAAGGCCGCCCTCTCCAAAGCAAAAAACACTGCTTCCATGGGGCCAGATGGCGTCCCGGGTTGCGTCCTACATGAACTCCAAGAAGAACTAATCCCTCAAGTAAAACTGCTGTACAATCTCAGCCTTACTACAGGATATGTGCCCAAAGAATGGTGTACAGCAACAGTGGTCCCACTCCACAAAGGTGGCACCTCTGTGGACCCTGGAAACTATCGCCCCATAAGCCTGACTAGCCTAGTCTGCAAGGCTATGGAGAGGTTCATCATGGAACTCATAAACAAAGACATTGGGGACCTACAGACACTAGATCCTACCCAATTTGGCTTCATCAAGGGCAGATCCTGCCTTTTGAACCTGGTCGACTTCTTCAAAACAGTCACCAAGGCCATAGATGAAGGGAAGGTAGTCCACACAGCCTATCTTGACCTCGCAAAGGCATTTGACACAATACCCCACTCGGGCATCATAGATAAGCTATCCAGCCTAAATATAAACCCCTATGTCACAAGACTGGTTGCAAACTGGCTCAAAGACAGAACCCAGAGTCAGAATTGCTGGAGCCATGTTAGACTCGAAACCGGTCCTGGGACCTCTCTTGTTCAGTATTTACTTTTCTGAGGTACAGGCCAATGTGGGAGGACTATGGCTCACCAAGTTCGCAGATGACTGCAAACTGGGCGCCATAATAGACTCTCCAGCTGACACAAACATCCTTCAAAAAGGTCTCGCAGAGATGGATAACTGGTGCCAGAGCCATGGTCTAAAGCTAAATGCCAAAAAGTGTATAGTCATACCCTTTGGCAAAAACAATGTGCCCACAAATTACCACATAGGTGGTAACCCATTAAGTACAGAGAAAGTAATTAGGGATCTGGGGACCCAAGTTGATAGCAACCTCTCCTTTGACAACAACATTGCCAAAGTGGTTAGAAAGACCTTCTACATAGCCCACCTCATCATGAAAGGATTCACATCTAGATCAAGAGAGGTAATCGTGCCCCTTTATTCATCCCTCATCAGGCCCATCATAGAATACAATGCCCCCTTTGGGATGTACCTTACCCGACACCTGCAGCAATTAGAAAGAGCCCAAAAGTACCTCACCAGGAGGATCAAGGGACTCAAACAGATGCCATATGCTGCTCGGTTAAAAAAACTCCAGCTCTACTCAGTTGCATACCGCCTACTTCGAGGCGATCTATGCCTGACATATAAAGCTATGTCCAACCCAGAATTAATGGACATGCTCCACCTCAGTAAATCTAAATCCCTTAGAGCCACGCTCGAGGGACTTGAACCTCAGCACAGAAATAAATAGAACATGCTGGAGGGACAGATTCATAACCCAGAGGCTCCCTTCACTCTGGAATAGAATTCCAATTCATGTTAGGCAGAGCACCTTACTGACTCTCTTCAAGAAGAATCTTGATGAGTGGATGGGGGATCGTAGGTTTGTCCCGGGGATTACTTCCATGTCACTATTAGACAGAGGCACAGTAAACTAAACTTTAAAAAGGGCACAGTATACTCAAATCAAGGGGTTGCATAAGCCAAACACAATCGGGCTAGGCTTATAAATGCCCCAGGGCAGATAGCCTAGTATGAACCTATGAACCTATGTTGTACCAGGCAGATAGATACTGGATCCCCTTAGAATGACACCAGAAGCTTAGCCAATTGTTGAAGTCAATCATTTTGTCCTTGTACTGCAGTATCATTCTGGGTGATGGCAGGATGCTACTCAGGGTTATCAATAAGATAACTCCTTGAAATGCTATTTTAGAGGCAGTAGTATTAATAATACGTGACTATATTTTTAAATGATTAAAAATATGAAAATATGCTCCCATGTGAAGTTAACTATCTTTTTACTCGTATCCTTTTGTGCAAATTTTAATGCTAAAGTATGTTTCATTTTCTATCGCTTATACCACAGTCTTACTCATCAGGTCCCATCATACATACGTCTTTCACAGAATGTCCAAATTTTTGCCTCATATTTCTGACAGGAAACAATGACAGACGTTTGAGTTTCAGACTTCATGCCCTTCTCAAAAAAATATGCTAAAGCGGAAAACCTGCAATTATATCAACTTTCTAAGTTTGTAAGAGCAATATTTAAAAATTGTCCCTATTTTTTGGCCTTTGTCCCCCCATTATTTACGGCTTTGTCCAGATTTCTTGCTCTAAGAGGTTGAGTGGTATGGGTCCCATCTGTAAATGATAACATCATTACATTATATTTATTTTATGGCAGAAAATTATAAAGTCTCTCTCTACAGTACCCTTAAAGTGTATTAAGCATTCTGCCTCCCCAGCTTCACTTACCTTTTTTCTGCACCTGTCCCATGCACTTTTGAATTTCTCTGCAGGTGCCTTCTCAAATGGCAGTTTCCAGTCAAATTCATTTGTAATCCAAACAAACTGGATTAGCTCCAACAGTTCATTATAATTAACTCATACTGTTTGCTGTCCTCAGAAATATGGCAACAGAATTATTGGGTGGTGCAGTGGTGTAGCGGTTAACGTTGCTGTGTCACAGCACGAGGTTCTACAGTTACATTCTCAGCTGGCCTTCTGTGTAGAGTCTGCATGTCCTCTGTCTGTTTGCATGGGTTTCCCTCTGGGTAGTCCGGTGTTTTCCCACATTCCAAAGACATGTACCTGGAGCATTTCTCCCTGGGCCTCCGCTGAAAATAGGCTCTGTCCTACTCAGACTTTCTCGGTCATCAAATGTTAAATAAATATATAAATCATCCTTCCCCTAAGCACACCCTGAATGACTTTATCCTGTCTAATCTATTAAAATAACAGGCCTGTAATTCCTTCAGATGTTGCCACTTTAGCCTAGCCCTTGTACACGAGTTCTACCCTTGCTGTATTTCAGTTCTCATGCACTTCTGCACTAGTTCATCAGTCTGCTGAAGATCTTCAACCGAAGTTCTGCCAGTACACTGGCTAGAATTCTGAGAAGGATGGAAGATAGCCCATTGTGTTCTCATGTCTTATTTTCCCCAAGATCTTCCAATTTCTGCTCTCTCTCTCTCTCCCATATCTGTGCTCTCCACTGTTTTTCCCATTCGAGTCTGCCTTCCTTTCAGCATAGGATTTTACGCGTAACATTCCTTTGTGAAAACTGAAGAAAAGTATTCATTCAGCACCTCTGCTTTTCCTCATTCTCCTTCGATCTCCCTCCCACATTTGCTGAGCCTGGCCAAGCTCGTCCCTTTCTTTCCTCTTTTCTGTTTTGTACCTAAACAAGTTCTCATTTGCCTTTTTAATCCCTCCTGCAAGCTCCCTTTCAATGTTTGCCTTTGTTGTTTTGCACCTTACTTCCTTGTACTGTTCCCCTTTCCCTAGTTTCTCCTTTCTATATCTGTAGCCCACATATCAATACAGTTTGCCATAATCATTAGCCTCACATTACTGACTAGTCACACTGGCCTTCTCATCTTTTACATTTCTGCCTCTTCTGCACACCCTTGTTCACAACTCTGAGTACTCTATTCCTGACCCACTCCCACAGCCTCTGTAATCTGTCAGCTTCCACACCGTCTCCTAATTCATTTTTCACTCTCTATCCAAACAGAACATAATGCACTCCTATAAAATCTCAAGCCATTATTGTTGCATTCTTACTTTTTACCTACTCTAAACTACAGAGTGGCATAATGCTGCCTTAACTTGCTCATCCATGTCCCTCTCTGCACTAGCTAGGACCATATTCAGAATTAAATCCTTTCTGGTAAAGGCCTGCACAAGCTGACTAAACTCCTCAAGGTCCAAGATATCCACCTCCCCCTTTCTCTCTGCCTAGGAGTTTGGAATCTGTCATTTGCTGCCAAATTCAGTTTCCTTAACCTCTTCTCCTACCTCAGTCTTACTGTTTGCTTCAGCCTTTCATCCTTCTCTCTCGATATGTATATTGCAAGATTTACTGCAGCAAGCTATCAGTCAGGGCACCATGTAACGGAGGTGCTGATCCTGCCTACTCGCTTGCTCATGTTTCAGTTGGTGTCTTTCCTCTCGTATGACATCACATCTCTATCTTGCTTTATTTAGGTTGCTGATCTACCTTAATTCTCTCCCTTCTGTCATTCCTAGACACACTTTTCTGAGGTACCTTCATGCTCACTTCCCTCCCACTCTGCCTTTACTTTTTCCAAGTGTTAAGGCACAGACACACACACACACCCATATGGTTAATATCTCATAGAAGAACACTGGTTTAATGCCTCAGTAAATACAGAATTCGGTACTTTGGCACACAAACAAATATAGAAAGCAGTCTATTTTTAGCTCTCATTTTAACTAAAGTTATGACTAGATTTGGGACCTAAAATAAACTGATTCTGATATAGCTTAACCTGTGTGGAGTATTTTAAGGCTTTAATTGTATTCACTAAATTGTACAATATTTAAAATAATGAGTGCTAACATGGCCTCTTCTGTGGCTTAGAGGGATAATGCCCACAGTTCAATTAGAGGCTTATCAACTGTCAGAGTGGCGAGGTGGGTGAGTGGATGTTAGTATCCTGAAAGAAGGCAGTGTCTAGGATAATTCCCACATAATCCTTGGTGGAAGCAGAGAATGTGTAAAGAAGAGACTGTAGTCATAAGAGGAATTCTGGTGGGAACGGAGTTGCTGCTGAGGGGCAATATATCAGCATGTCTGTATTGCACACCTTCCCTCTGGATAAGACCAAAAAGATCACGAGGGGGAAAGGTAATTGGGTAGGGTATAAATACAAAAAAAAATCCCTGGCAGATAGTGTGACAGTATGAGGAGAAGGCTGGTAGATACAGTGATGCATGTGGGGCACTGGGTTAGGATGCAATAGGATGAAGCAAGGAGGAATATACGTAAAGTAAAATAAGTGCTAACAACTTTTTAAGTCTAAATATTTATGAAGTACACAACACAGAAACCTGAGACTGTGGGGCCTATTGTAGTCCTGTTCTAGTCATTCAGCAGTTCAGAACGGTAGTTACTTTAGTAAAATGGAGTAAACTGAAGGTTTGTTTTGTAAAATATCAAAGTTAGAATATGAACTAGGTCACAACTGGCCTAACATCCTTAATCAGAACACTGAGATGATTACCTCAGCTCTCATTCCTTTCACAATGTGCACTTCTGATGCAGCATTATATACATTTCTGCTTCATAAACATTTTTTCTGCATTTTGCACTTCATGTGGGTAGCACCTCTTGTATGTAGGATGGAACAATTTAGACTGACAAAGTGAGACATCCTTTCTAATTTGGGTCACCTGAGGAATATACCAGCAGCTAAGATAATAATTCTAATCTTGCATGAGGAATGTGTATGCATGTATGGATATGAACACTAAACATTAAAATATCAATAAAACTAAATGCAACCAAGAAATCCCACAAAAGACAGGATACCTTGTGTTACCCAATGAGGTTCCTCACGGTATTAAACATGAGACCTGAAGAAATTCTTTGTGTTTTAAAAACTGGATTTGCCTGGTTCTTAGCCCTGTGAGTACTAATCTGTTAAATGTAAATTCAAAGCATTTTTCCAAATGTTTATGGACCTCATCATGCAGACACTTCCTTTCAGTGGTTTTTATTCTGGATTTCATAGCCTATAATTAAGCAGCAGAAGAAAAAAATATCCATGTTATGCAATATAATTAAAAGAAAATTAACTCACTTTGTCAGTATGCTCTGTTTTCTACTTTACTTGAATTTTTTTTGGAGTGGGGGGTACCAGAGATTGGAATCTTCACTAATTGAGGCATAATAAAACAATATGCTGTGCCTGACCAGCTAACTTTCTAACCTCAGAAAGTCAGTAGAATAAAGCCACATAAAAATTCACATCCTAGGTGACAATGCAAAAATATATCAAGATTGTAGCACATTCAGTCATGTGTGTTCTGTATGGATTTAATTAAGTGCCAATTACAACGGCATTTAGTTTTACTCAGGGAAAAAAGCTCCAAAATGCCACAATTGCCACAGTCTGCAAGTTCCAATTACAGTAAAATCCCTGAACTGCCACAACAGCATGTGAACCTGGCTCCAGGCCCAAGCGGCTTAGATCATTCAAGGTTGAGGAGATGGATAATAAGTCCTGCAAAATAATCTTTAAAGAAAAAAAAAGAACCATTTACTTTAAAAGTAAAAGCTGTAATGCTCAAATGACTCACAAGCAAGCATATTTACAAAACTGTTCAAAATAAAAATTAAAATCTAGTGCTTTACCAGTGTTTATCCCCTCTACCCCCATGATAATGTATTTGGATTGCATATAGGAGACAGCCACAAGAAAGGCACAACAGTGCATTTACTCGTTTACGGTTAAATAAGCCAAGCCCTCTTCCATGAAAACAGTCTGTGATGTGTCACATAAACAGCATTAGGAGACATTGGACTAAATGGTGCCATGTGGTTCTCCTGGAAATAAAAAAGAACAAAGTTATGTTGCAAAAATTCTAATCACTTTTGCAGGCATAATGGTAAATTCTGCTGAGTGAGGGGTGGAAAGTATGTCATAGTCTCCTGTGCGGGAAGTCTTGTTGAGTCTCTTGAAAACCAGTCTGCTTGTGGTCTGCAAGATTTAAAGGTACACCTCATGTCTGACAAGCCTGTTTAAGTTTTCAATAGTTTATATTTATTGGTACTAAAATGAAGTATATAAAACATTTAAAATGCATTAAATATGCACTACTGTGCCCGTTCCAGCAGAGATCAACATTACAGGCTTTAAAAAATATCTAGGGCCCAACTGTGTGCACTCAGAGACATAAATAAGAAAGAAAATGTCTTTAATGACTCTGTAAGCCTGATCAAGCTACAAAGCTTGTGAAGAAGTGAACAGTTTTAAGGAAATATGAGAAAGCAATTATTTGTAAAGAGTGGTGCAAGACTGGGATCATGTTTCAAAATAGAAGTAAGATTCAACACTGTATATGTCAGAGATCTATCAATCTTAGAAGAATGGCATGGACTGTATAGGTCAGAGATCAATCAAATTAGCCATTATACTACAAGAAAGTGGAAATAATCACAGTATGAGATTGGCAAACCCCATTTTCACAACAATGTCTATGTTTCTACTACCAGCTGTAAAACTTTAGGCTGGATTCATAAAATTTACCACAAAGTGTACGCGTAATGTAACCTTTTTAAGTGAATACACAGCACAAGCATTGTGGTAGGGCTGTTCTTGAATTCAGGAAGCATACACTTTGTGGTAACCTTTATGAAGCTAGCATTTTCTTGTTAATGTTTTTGATAAATTAGTAGGTGAAGTGGTCAAGGGACCGTCAACAGCTGCAAACCAGGCAAATGACAAAACTTATAATTTGTTACACAGCATAATGTATAAAACTTAAACTCAGATACAGTCAGACTATTTTTACAATTGGTTTATCAGAGGAGTTTAAGTTGAATCTTGTGATAGAGCATAAACATTCAACTGCACAGTCAATCAAGCACATGGACACAGTTAAGAAAATGGAGACAGCGTAATACTTTTGTACAAAAAATGAACAGAAAAAGCTATAGAGACAACACTGATTGAAGTGCAATACAAGGAAAAGATAAAGCAAGTTAACAAAAGAAGAGAGATAAAATAAAGCATATATTCAAAATAAAAGTATGTAATATGTTTGTAGTGCATGGAGCATTGTGATTACATTCCAAAATCAGAAAAAAGAAACTTGTTACGCACTACTGTAGCACGAAACCTAAATGTAACAGCATTTTTAAAGGTGTAAACAAATGTTACATACCCCCTAAGTACTGTGAGGGTTTGGTATGAGGGAAGGAATGTTCGTTCGGTCCCTGAATATCTTTCCACCTATGTCCACTGAAGTCTACAGATGTTAGTGTCTAAGTAACTTATTAAAATAAGGGTAGTATTTTAAAAAGTTCCTTTTTCCTTACTTGCCATGTATGTGACAGCACTCACTAAGCAATTTATTGGCTTTCAAAGCTGGTAAAACACATCAATTGTTTTTTTTTTTTTTTGTAGCCGAGTATAGTGCATGGAGTTTCGAACCTGCTCCTTGTACTAAGATTCACGATTGGGTCTCACCAATCATAACCCGTTATTATTTGTTCTTGACATGGATGCCAAGATTCACTTTTCAAGTTTCACTCTCTAGGTGAATTTCTTGGCATTCACGCTTTGAACACATAATAATATGTTTATGATCAGAGACCCTAAGGCAGTTTTGCAGTTTATAATCTAACATCCCTGTGGGACACACATCCATTGTTAAATGTAGTGCTTCGCCTTTGATACTGGAGTTGCAGTCCGTGAACTTGTTTGCCCAAGTATGCTTCCCTGACGCACAAATGAATTTCCCCAAATAAACCCATCATTAGTTTGTATTAAGTATGCACAAGCATTAAAATGACATGATAATTATTTTGCCCAGCGATCGCTTCAGCAATCTGACCATGTATGCACAAGCACTTTCCTGACACACAAATTAATTATTTCTCCCAGCAACCCCTTCAGTAATATTTCCTAGTATGCAAAAGCACTAAAATGAAACATTTACCAAGTGACCCCTTCAGTCATATGTTCAGGTATGTACAAGCAGTGAAATGAAACATTCACCAAATCCTGTCAATAACATGCCTTAGTATGCGCAAGCACTAAAATGAAATATTTCCCCAAATGGCCACTTCAGTAAAATGTGCAGGTGTGTAGAAGCACCAACTCAGCTCCCCTTGCATCTCTGTATTCTAACCGAAACCCGCTTTCTGGTAAAACTTCAGGACTATTTACATACTTTGTATGCAGATTAGCTCATTATAGATTCATTCCTATGAATCAAACTCACGCACATACGTGCAAAGCCCCTTAACGGCATAGTAGCTGTCCCCTTACCACATTACACATTTCCGATAGTAGGGTGTGTTCATAAGAAGTCCTATGCGTTTCTGACAGTCTGGGATTTGCATAACCTCATAGTGCCACAGTTTACAGATCACTGTTATGAATATGTGAAGCCCCAGACTCTGAATACTGCCCTAAGCTGTAGATTTCTTGATGTCTTTACTGCAGCTCTTATTGCAAAATTCATTGCTAATAACTCAAGTCATATATGTTTGCAGACTAACATCTTTCAGTTCAGTATCATTTCTGTGATGGCCATTACTATATTATACAGTGTGACCATTGCTACCCCTCAGATAGACACTAGCATAAATTAAAAAAGGATTCAGTAGTTGTTCCTGATTCAGTTCTCCAATTTCTCTGAAGCACATTCTTTGTGCTTTAAACTCTGGCTGGCTTAATGCTATACTGAGAACATGGGAAGTGACATACTGACCTGCAAGTAGAGTTAAACCACAATGAAGCATAAAAAACATAGCAGACACCACAAGATGTGTGATTAAGGTAAGTCATCATAAAGTTGAGTATATACGTCAACAGGTTGCCTATCTGCTTGTGAAGCAGGAGGACTGAAATGAGGCAAGTTCTAGTATCACTTTAGGAACAGTACAAAGTATTCTAGCAGTGTACATAATGAGTGACTGTACTCTAGAAAGGTCATCACTTTAGTGAAAAGACACAGATTGCACGTGTCTGGCTGGCTGGACCTTAAAAGTTACACAGTATTTATAAAAAGGCAGAGGAAATTCCACTCTTTTTCTGGGCATAATGCACCTTGTTCACTGAAATACTGTTAAACAGCTTAGCTTGTTTCAGTTCTGATTGAGTTAAAACTATAACCACGTGCACACACACACTAAACTTCAATTGCAGAAGGTAGGATTTTGTTTATATTTAACTTTGGATAAATCTCTGTGGCTTCAGAGTGCTTAGTGACACATTAGCATTTTCCACGTTTGGGGGAAAAAAAAAAGAAAAATTAGTGGTATTAAAACTTCGTTGATGAGCTCAGTCACAATAATTTCCAAAATCATGAAACCCTGGCAGTGTTCCAAAGGACAAGCCTTTATTCATTATAGACAACTGATCCTCGGTAACAAAAAAAATCAGAAATCATTTACAATGTTCAACATATCAGCTTTTATACATGTAGAAGTAGGTCTGGAAAATATATGCATTGTTTAATTTTAAACCAGCCTATTCTAGGCAAACAATATAAACAGGGCTGAAAAATGGCGTTTAAGAACAGCAAGTACCCACCCCCACACACTACTACTGATTAGGTCAAGCTAAATCCTAGTTAAGGAAAACACTACCTATCTACCCACAACATACACATGAAAAGACTGACAACTAAAATAGCTTTCAGCTAACTAATGCAATAAAGCCTTCATCAGGTGTATGACAAGAACGAAAATCATATACATAGGTAGATATGTAAAAAGAGCTAACAGGTCCAGCAGTGTGGTCATCCATAAACTACAGTGGCTGTCAAAGGTGAAGTACACCATGCTGCCTTTCATTTCCCAAAATAAGGGCACCCTGCCTGGCATGAAGAATTGCTAATTAGGTCTTCAGTGGCAGGAGTCTTTCTCCAAGCCTAGATATCCATGTATAAAGCAACTGCATCAGAACTGTAATACTTCCAAACGGGTTGTGGGATACTTCTTCTTTTGTCTTCATCCAAAACGTGCCACTTACTGGACAAAGATTTTATGCACTGATTGTTTTAAATGCAGGTTCCATACCAATCAGACATCACTGTGAATGAGTGACCTTCAGTACAAGTGGACGTCCATTCCTAATGACTAGTAAGTATATTAGGTAAGCCCTTGCCTCCAAAAGTTGTTGAGATTACTGAAGGCATGAAGAGAGATGATGAAAGATAAAGGACAATTGTCTGAAATCAATATTTTGATTCAAGTAATGTGTGACATAGTTGGTGGTCAGATGACCACTATGGGGAAGAGAACTGGTGGATATTAAAGACAAAAACAAAGATAGTAGACACATGAGCTGGAAGTCCATCCTAAGATTTCATACCACTAACACTGAATGGAAAATGCTGGTTGGTCAATTAGTATGACTAAGAATCTCTGATTCAGAGACAAGGTAAAGCCATGCAGAGAAACACCTAATTAGTGATTAATTAGCACATGTCTGACTCAAACTCTGCTGTCAGACCTGGCCATGCTAGTGCTTTTAGTATTAGACCATGCGTTGAAGTAACACAGGCATCCCCTCTGAATGCATGCACACACACATCCAAGGGAGCCACAAACAATTCCCTTCATGCTCACACTCACAGATATGCTCACTCACACATCCAACCCACATATAGACACACAGTCAGCTATATTTATTTCCACACAGGGCAACCTCACAGACATACATACCCACACATCAATGCAGCTGCATTTATGCCTTTACACACATGTACAGGCACAGTCACAAACAAACACACAGACACAGCCACACCTTCACAATACCTACCTACTATTGACCAGTCCCATTGGGTGGGCGAATGCCATCAGAAGATGGCACTGAATTTTTCTTCATAGAGAAAAAAATTAACTTGGCAAAGTGATTATCTAAAATGTCACTATTGCGTTAATCCTCTGATAGCACTGTTTCTAGATAAGGCTGCATGGTTAATCTGCATTAGCTAATCGCTCAGACCGCCACATTAACATCCTCCTTTGGCGTCAGACTTCTGTAGTGCTACAGCTACCACAAGTAGGAATAAAAAGTAGCAGGAGAGTGGTCTTTAAAATGGTCAGATTACCAATATGCAGAAACCATCCCATTTTAAAGCTTCTGCATTGCTGTAAGCCTTTCTGAATAACAGCAAGTTGCTACATGGTAGTAATAGTTTCTACAAGCTGCTTACTGTTTATATCTAGTTAGGAGCTAAAGACAACATTGCCATATACCAGCCCAGAAAATGTCTCAGACCTTTCATTTTCTATCATATCTCATTTGGTCTTTCCTAGCTCTATCTGGGATAGAAAGATTTGTGTGATTATGTTGTTAAGAAACTTTATATGCAATACTACAAAGGCAGCAAAGCATGATGGGCTAAAAATGAGTTTTAAACAACTAAATTCTGTTTACTGAACCTGAAGCCTAACAGGCTTCCCTTGCAGTAATGTGTAGCTTTGAGCAAATCATTCTCTTCTGCTAAGTAGGTCTTACCAGACAGTGAGTAAATAAAATGTAGCTCTTGTGATGGGCCCTTTTGTTGTTTATTTTTTATTTTTTTTTTTTTTTTACTGTGGCACTGTTTTAAAGAAATAGGTAAGAAAAGTAACATGATTAAGAGAGACATCCATTAATGGCATAACCATTGATTAACAGAAAACCCTGGTGAAATGAGCAGCACACATCCTCCAGACTCCAAATACTGTAACCACTTTAGATTATTCATGCACCGTAGTTCCAACAACCTAATGGCAATAGTGTTGTCCTCCGTAGTGTACCCACACACTTTGTGAAACAGTCTCCAAAGTACCGTTGCAATGATTCATGCACAGGATGGCTTTCAGTCCCCTCAATGTAAGTGCAGCAAATGCAGAGAACTTTCTTAGCGTCGCATTTATTTTGCCTTCATCTACACGATAGTCATGATTCTTCCCTTTAAGGTATAACTGACGGTAAATGCACACAACATAAGAAAGAAATGGTGTGATCCAGTTTCCCTTATGATAAATAAGCACAGATAATTATCACTTCTTTGTTTATGATTTCCCCTCCAGGTTTTTATTTTGGTCATTTTAGGTTCTAGTTTCACCAACTTTGCATGGTGACTCAGTAAAAGATCTCATCATCCAAACTGATAGCTTGTTCCGATTATTGTCTTAGTCACTGGTTGATGAATATTTCTCTGAAAATCTGTTAGTAAAATACTTATACATATATGTAGTAGTAGAATGAAAACAATAAAACACACAGAGGCACACAACATGACATTACTAAAATAACACTTTTATATATACTCACACAAAAAGCAAATATGGTAGTAGGTATACATACACAATATACATAAATGAACAAATGGCTTGCAAAATATGTTTTTGTAGGATACAGTATTTACATGTGCACTGCCATACATGCAAATAACCCTTACAAAGTATATTGACATTGCACTGTGGTGTGTGTTTGGACCTATAAAATTCTGCCATCCCATTCCCTGTACTATCTCAGTAATTGCACTGTGTCAGATACTAACATTCACATTCAAAGTTAAGCTGGACCTTGGTAGCCCCATCCCCTCATTTTCAGTGAAAATAAAAAAAACATATGATACAACTGTACCATCCCAAGGCAGGTGACACTGATAACACAGCAAGGGATACTAGGATCACAAAATCTTCAAACTTTATTTCTCAGATTTATTGCAGACCTTAGCCAAAGATAAATTAAAGCCCCCCAACTTCACAGCCCACATTATCATTGCATATATTTAACACAAATTTAAATCAGTGAAGGACTACAATTATGAAGAGTGATGCATCAAATTAAAATTATATACTATTCATTATAGATATTTAAGGGGAACTCATATTTGGCTATAAGGCTTTTAGAGATGAAATGTTACAGGCAATCTATAATATTAATATCAATGATAATACCAAAACTTAACATAATAATTGTATTTTTAAAATAAAGTCTCAGAATTCCTCATTTTGAGCCAAATACATTACACAGATACTTCCTAGCCTGGTGAATAAGCTGCCTCTACAAATAAGAAAATCAGAATCTCTTCTGACTTGCAAAAACAAGTTAGAAAAATGGTTTGGCTTGTATGTGCAAGACCCTCTGTTAACTCAACAGCATTCTTGAATGGGCTTAGGGCCTAAATGCTGTAAAAGCAACTTTTCAACTTATAAGCCCAAGTAGCTCCAATTTCAGTGAAAAATCAAACAAAACAGATAATAGTGGTTTGTTCACCTGTGAAGAAAAGCAGAACACAATCTAGTGAAGATGGTGGGAGGTTGGTGTAATGGTTAAGGTGCTTACCTTAAAAACACAAGGTGCAGGGTTTGATTCTCACATGGGGTAATTGGCTAGGCTTAAAATGGTCCCCGAGGACAGTTAGCCTAGTACTAATCTATGAATCTATGAATCTATGAATCTATGATTTGGAACAGACAGGAGGAAGGCAAGAGGAAACTTGGGCATTCGGCAAAGAGATGGCTGGATCATGTCAGAGGAGACCTGCGACAGTAGGTAGGACAGTGGCACCGAATCAAGAAAGATGTCAACAGTCAACCATGACCCCATATAGAAAAAATGAAATAGGGGGTTGGATGATCATTATAATGATTTTGGCTTTCATTTTGATGAACAGGAAGATTAAGATAGGAAAAACTCTTTCCAATGCAGCCTCAGGCAGTAAGAGTCTACTGTTACTAATTTAGATGTAAATTAGTTGTAAATTTTGAGGCCCTGTGCTTTTATTTCTCATATATATTGCTTTACCGACTATACAATAGTATGTTGTGCATTCAGCCATTAACATTCTGAGAAGTAGAGAGCAAGACTATCTCTCTGTTCACCAGATCACAGACCGTAGCACAATGTGCACCTGTTGCAAAATAAAAGAGCAGTATCCTTAAGCACTCTTTACTTTACACACTTATTTCATAACCATGTTTCATGTTTTAAATCCACACTTTTCTCCCCTTCCTTACTGCAATAAATCTGGTTCTTTTTTCTTCTCCTTTTCCTGTGCTCCGTGCCAGTCCCACTCTTCAACATTCCTTCTTTAAGACCACAAGTTCTTTTACTCACTTCAAACCGCTTATTCTTTTCCTTTGCTTTAAGCTACTTGGTTTTCAATTCATTGCAGTTCTTCAGACAAAAGATTTTCCTTGCAGAGTATTTTCCTCTCCATACCAGAAGTGTTTCCACCAAGTTTTTATAAACAAAACTATTTCCAAAACCTGCATATCATTGTATTTATTTCCTTGTCCAGATCACAAACCATTTCTTCTTTCCTTAGCTTCATTATTATCCACCCACTCACCTACATTTGGCACCATCTATGCATGTACTTTATCTGCTGACAGACATACTTTTGGAACTCTTAATCAGTTCATTACTGTTAAAATATTCTTCCATTCTGAGTGGCTTACTTTTCTCTGATGTAAACCACCAACGACCAGCAAAAACTGGTCTGAATGACCATCTGTGAGTTTCACTGAACACTGGAGGATTTCATAATCATGGTTACAACAACAAACATTCATATAGATCAAGAATTAGTACGAACCATTCAATGGTGGTTAGGCCTACCAACGCTCATATTATACTCTATAAAGCATGATAAAAAATTGTTCAGGATACGAATATGTATATGTATGGTTTGGTATTCGTATCTGGTATGTTGGCGTTAAACATTGAGTATTGTACAATTACAATGTTGAACTTGTATTATCTACAAGCATATTATTTCAATTTATTATAATCTATAATATAGCTGAGAATGAGGCCACTATGCTCTTTTTGCCTTATTTTGTAATATATTATATGATCAGTACTTGGTTCATTATTATTCAGTTCTTTTGAACTTGTGGTTATCACCATTCAAAATATATATATACTAGTGGTATATATTTTCTGCTTTTTTACACTATGATATGCATTCACAAATAGTGACTATGGTATTGGTCTATTACCTTGTAATATGTATGTCATATAATGGCTTACTTCCAGAGCTTTGATTTTTATCTTTAAAAATATGACTTGATATCTACACCTCTGGCATTTTTATGTCACTGGTCATATGCTTTAATCAAGAATGGAACATGCACTTTGTTACTCCAGCCATTGGGTGGTGCTGTAATATTGCTTCCAGGTAATCAGAGACTAGTATAAATGCAGGCTGCTTCATTTCATTCAAAAAAACTTTATTGTATTCATTGATAAAGGCTGAATAGCCGAAACCGGTCTGGATTTGAAGGAATTATAAATAAATAATCATTATTTCTTCATCACTGCGTGTTCACTATAAAGTATGGTTGTTGCTTACTTTTCTCTGAGTCTTTCTATAACTTCTGTAAGTATTCTGTTTGTTGTCTCCCAGTAGCGATGACAAATGTATTAAATTCAATTGTTACATCTTAATCTTTTGCCTCTTCAATCTGTTATCTTTGTAGACCTAGTCCTGACTGCACCTCTCTTTGTGAACGCACCCCTGGTTGTACTCTTTCAGACCTAAACAACTGCATCTTTGAACTCAGCACACACTTAGCTACAAGCCCACAGGGAGTTTCTGACAGAAACGAGGCAAAATACAGCCTACACTATCTGGCCAAATGTTATTGCTAAAATAGATGCCTAGGCACTATTACCATATATACATTGTACAAGTATAAATGATGGCATACATACAGGGTGCTATAGTCAGTATTACCTTACGTATTATCCTATAAAGTATGTCCAATAGTTGTGTATAAATGTATAACTTAAGCATTTACCTTAAAGTAGCACAAGAATATCAGCCTGTATTTGCTAAACATAGTCCTAATAGCTGCCATTTGATCCTTCAACTTTTTCCCCCAATGCTCTGCCTTTCGTATCACATTCAAAGGGAAAGTTCAAACATTCTTAACTCAAAGCAGCAAACTCTGGCCAACAGTATTATATTATGCTGTTAAGCACCACACCCTGTACACCCTTTAATAGCTGTCATTTGATCATTAAGCTCACCCAACCCTCTGCCGTCCCCATCGCACTCAAAGGGAAAGTTCAACATTATTAATATAAAGGAGCAAACTCTAGCTAAGAATATTACACTACACTATACTGTTAAGCACTATACCTTTTAAATCTGCTGTGCTTTGGATTTTTATACCCTTATAGCTGTGTACAACAGCTAGATTGAAGTACTGACCTGCTATGAGTATAATCCAACCATTGTTTCTTTTGGGATCTCCAAACATTCTCAGCAGGTATATCCTGCTCCATTTGCCCTTGCTTCCCTCAGGCTCACTCTGCTCCTCTACTATGTCCCCAATTCCTACCCACCCCCTCCTTATATTTATTCTGCATCACACCCCACCCCTAAGAGATTTGGCCATGCAACATCAAGACAGTAAAAAACTCCTCCCCCATAATATAGTTACCTACTCTCTTAATCATCTCAGCCTCTCTCTCTCTTTCAGAGCAGGGCCCTGTGGACTGGAACTATTTACTTCTTTGCTTCAGGAGTCTAACCTTTTGAGGATGCACACAAGCATTTGGTTTGTTGCAGCCTACGCCCTCTCCTTCTGCTTTTGGTTATGTGGCCCAGCACAGGCCGCAGCGATACCTCCACAGCCTTTTTTTGCTCTTTTGCCATCAGTTTCAGTCCACTCAACTGATGCACAACACTGTATTTGCTGAAGCCTAGTAGGACGATGCCTTGCACTCATAGCTGGCCTTAGGCATAGGCCAACTAGGCTGCCGCCTAGGGCACCACACTAGCAGGGGTGCTTTTCCAGTATTTATTTAATGTAGGTAGACCAGGATGGGGGCACCAGGTGGTGTGGTGGGGGGCGCCGTGGAGCCCTTTTGCCTAGGGCACCAGTTGACCTAAGGCTTCTCCTGCTTGCACTTATCTTTACTGAACCTTGGGTAAGTATCACAGAGTACACTTTCAAATAAACTGTTGCTAATAAATGTTTACCAATCATTTATAATAAAGTTGAAATCAGACAGAAATAAAGTAAAGAAGAAAGCAGCATTCTCGTCAGTCATACACATAGTGCTTCAGTGTAATCATTTACAAGGATGTTCAGTACACAGGGGAACACTAGTTTTAGTATAAAAAAGATATGCCTAAATTTAGGAAACAAAGCCCAGCAGGACTAACACAATGAAACCTACTAAAACAACATCCCAAAACACCAGTCAATACATTATAACTCAAATCTCATTAAAGCGCATATGGACAAAGCCTAAAATAATAGAGGGACAAAGGCCAAAAAAACAGTAACAGATTTTAAATATTGTTCTTATGAATTTAGAAAGTTGCTAGAATGATTTGTATTAGCACACATTTTCTGAAGGATATGAATTTTAAAACTCAAATGTATGTCATTATATATTGACTTCAGCGATTTTCTAGAAAACCCCACATTTTCTGAACAAAAAAACAAAAATATGAGGCAAAAATCTGGACAGTTGAGAGGGATGTTAAAATGTCATTCCACTATACATCAGGATTATTTCACTCCTCCAGATATAATTCTGCAGTACTGAAATCAGCAACTTGTGAAGTAAGACCCCAAATCACCAAATGTGCACTCTCCTTCCTGAAAATGCTTTCCCCATTCCCTTATAACATAACATAAAAATGTGCACACTTAAGGCTCCTTCCACTTCCATTCTCTAAATGCACTTTATCTGTACAATCTTATGTTAATGTTTCCCCTTTTCTCTCTAATCCCCATTTTTGTTCAGACCTGGATTGCTAATATGCATATATTCGCGATTAACATGTACAGTGTATAGATTTCACTTCCTTGCTGAATGCACATTGCTTCTAACGTGTATGTACCACAATTGTGCTGCCACAATTTGTTATGTTATAAGACTATTTTCTAAGACAGAAGTACTGAAATATACAACTGCCAGGCTGTGGCTGGAATGGTTTTTGGGTGGGGCATCCCACTACCCTAACCAACAAACAAATAAAAATAAATAAATGTTAGATAAGTCAACAAATACCACCATCTATGCAGCTGGAGTGCAACAATAAACTTCATCATGCCATTTTAGTAAGGCTGTGAACCTCGGAACACAAACAGGTACAGAGCAGAAAGAAATATTAATAGCAGAATTTACCCTGAGAAGTATGCATTACCAAATCAGCAATGGTTAAGTAAAGAACTTTATAAGAGTACCACCAGTCCTTTTTTCTATACATTCATATCACTGAAGTACTGAAAGTCTTTTTTAAAGAAAATCTAAGTCAGATGTTTAATAGATCAGATAAACAAATCACAATCTTCAGAATTTAAAGAAATGTAAAGCAGTATGGCTACACAACCCACAACAAAGTCAACACAGACTGTTGCAGCACAATCAGAACTAAAAAAATATATGTATAACGTCTTGATCTATGCCTCCAAACCCAAAGTTCACAACTGAGAATAAAAGGACTGGCAGGATGAAACAGTGACAACATGAAAGCCATAAAAGTATAACTATTTACAGTAAATGATCAGAGATTAGTCACACAACACTGCCGCTGTATACAAAAAGATAATTAAATGAACAAGCAAAAGCTCCATAGCTTAAAGCTTAATAATTCACCATCTACAATGGAGACATGAAAATTTATTGACAACGCCATTGCAGTAAAATATAGCAGGTGTCAAGATATTGCATTTTTTAACTAGACCAGAATATAATAGTAATACATGACAAAGGTGTGGGTTATACACAGGTTTACTCACATCTGCTTGCTTAGATAATCTTGCTTTGCTCACATGAATAAATCCAAGAAGATGCAATTGAATTCCTGCATAACCCACACTTTCATCATACATTACTACAATATCAAAGTTAACTTGGCAAACAATTTTCTTTGCCATCAACAGTGAACAAGACTGAGATATTTAAGCTTCTCCACTAGAAGCAGCTATTCCCCTCCATCCATCCCTCCTATAGAGAAATCCACTTCTTGAACAGCTTCACAGCCTCACATTTAGAAGGGCTGAGTCTCACCCCAGTCACTTAGTACTGAAGATTTAACAAATTTTACAATTCTCCTTTCTCCAACAAATTGCCATCCTATCTAAATGATAAACCTATTCTCTCAACATTTGTGCCAGAGACGACTCGTCTATACTGGGGGTATGTATACATTTATAAGACACCTTCTTTCCCAGCCAGCAACCTTCACAGATAATCCTGCGATGGGTGTCTGCAAACACCTCTCTCAATTCAACTGGAATCCATTTCTTTACCAGTATAATTACCTCCCTTCTCCTATCCTCCTAGTACAAAGACAATCCCACATTCATATAATCAAAATGAGAGAGATGTTTATGCATTAACACAGTTAAGTGCCTTTTTGCAGAGAAAAATGATACCATACTTGACTGGAGCTTCCTAACAAATAACATTACTGTTTTACATTTAATCGGGCAGCCCAGCTAATCTGCATTCCACAACAATATATTCATTACTATCTGTTTTTGTATACTCATGTCCCTTTATGTTTCCTGATATCTGGAAAAAAAAAAAGAAAAAAAAAGAAAAACACCTTAACTGTCTATTATTTATTTATTTGCATTTATTGACCGGGAGTGTCCGACTAGACATAGGTCCATTTTCAGAGGAGGCCTAGGCAGAAAAGCTCCACAGTTAAAATATACAGACAGTAGTTACAATGGATTTACACAGCAATTACCAATTTAATCAACATAGCAATTAACAATTAAAAACATAGTTACAGATGAAGAACACTGTGCATCAGTAGACAACTAGAATCTTTATCATCTGCAAAGCACATAAAAGACATTAACAATTGTTACAATAAGAAGTTCCTGCTGTATAATAAGTATTTAGGCTTATGAGCATCCGAGCTTGCTATAATCAAGGTAGTAAGTGGGGTGGAAAGAAAGGTAGTGGGTGGATGGGGTGGGTGATATTACAGGGGGAGTTGCAAGAGCATAGCCCGCATGTTTTTAGGTGTGCTTTTAGTAAAGTTTTGAAGTGGGTGCATGATGGTATGGAGGTAATTGTGGGTGGGAGGGAGTTCCACAATTTGGCTATGGCGCAAGAGAATAGTACTTCTCCAGCAGAGTTATTGGCTTTAGTGACCTGTAAGTGATTTTTGTTGCTGGATCTTAGTGGTCTGATGATGCGATAGGGTTGGAGTAGATTCTGGAGGGATGGGACTATTAGTGGATGGTTTACTAGTTTATGGTCGAGTGAGAGTTGATACAACTGAACGAGGTGAGGGAGTTCAAGCCATCCCAGTTCAGCAAATGAGAGGAGTGGTGACTACGGTACGATGCCCCTGTGGCAAATTTGTCGACTTTGTTGTAGCAGGTTTCGAGCTTGTTTATATTGCATTGCCTTAGGTTGGTATATATTAGAGAGGCATAGAGTAGGGTGGAGATAAGGTGGGAATTTGCTACTGAAATCTTTGCTGCTTTGGTGAGAAGTTGCATATTTCTGTATAACGCTCCAAGTTTTTTGTGGACTTTTTTAATTTGTTAGTTGCTTTTATGAGGGGGCTGGAAACAATTGGGTAACAGAGTAAACTGATATAAGAACATATGATAGTGACTGTGGAGACTCAAGTAGGTACCCTGTATTTCCACGAACTATCAGTTAGCTGTGCCCCAGTTAAAGCAGTTTTAATAAGTTTTATGGTGGGGCTGAGCATAAAGTGCTCAAAGGGTGGTTGTACTTTTAAAAATGGTGCCTGCCACAAGTAATAGTTATTAACTAATAATTATTAACTTTGGGATTGGGTTAAGGTAATAAACAGGGAAGGGGGAGGGGGAGAACAAGGGTGTGAGGAGGCAGTTCTTTTGTACTGCTGCTAATGAGCCAAGATCCAAGCAACAAGACTCTTGAGATATTTAAGCCTATCTTAATTAAGTTGCAGTTATGAAGAGAGAGAGAAAACACGAACTGAGTTATATTCAATTTTACCACCTTTAAATATATATATATATATATATATATATATATATATATATATATATATATATTATATAAATGCACACATATATATATATATATATATATATATATATATAAAATAAATATATACACACACATATATATATATATATATATATATAAATATATATAAATATATATATATATATATATTTATATATATATATATATATATATATATATATATATATATATATATATATATAAATATATATATATATATATATATATATATATATATATATATATATATATATATATATATATATATATATATATATATATATATATATATATATATATATATATATATATAATATATATATATATATATATATATATATATATATATATATATATATATATATATATATATATATATATGTGTGTGTGTGTGTGTATACACACACACACACACACACACATTTATATATACATATATGTATTTATAGGTTTATCAAAATACAGAATGAAGATTCGGCGAACACGGGATGTCAAATTACAGTTGGCTGAAGCCTGTATTGCTGACCTTCATGTTTGCGAGTGTCCATTGCAGTGAATGCTACTGTGCATTCACTAATACATGGTCGATGTTCTGAAAAGAGATCACGTTACAGTACGGATTGGGAAATTTATCCTTTTCCTCACTGTAGTGTGATCTTGGAGTTGGAATATATAATTTGCAGGGGGTATGGGGGGTCCAGGGGGTTTGCCCCCCTCCAACAATGTGACATTCAGTGTTGTGCAGTACATCCATACTGCTGAAAAACAGAACTTAATTTACTGTTTTAAAAGTTACGTGGGAAACAGTATGTCAAACAATGCTGAATTTGAATACTCAGCGTAACATTCGATATACTGACCTACTTACTCTGCTGTCATCTGTGTTATGAGTCACTCATATGAATGCATTATTTTGTGTAATTTGCAATTTTGATAGTAAACTATATATATTTACCATTAAAATAAAGAATAATGGCTCAGAGAAAACGGGACTGTCGAACGTCAGTTCGCCAAATCCCGTATTACTGACGGTCACTTCTGCAAGTGTCCATTATAGTGACTGCCACTGTGCATTCTCTGATATGTGCTCAATGTGACAAATGGAGATTGCAGTACAGTGTAGACTGGGAAGTATATCTTTTTTCCTCACTGCAGTGTGATCTCAAAGTTGGAATATATAAGTTGCAGGTGGTGTAGGGGGGCTTGCCCCCCTGCATAAAAGTGAATGTCAGCGTTGTGCAACAAACAGGTAAGTGTATACTTATCACAGTGTTGTAAAAGGTGCAGGGGAAAAGGATGTCAAATAATGCCAAATTCGCATTTCTCAGCATGACATTTGACATCCTGATCTAATTAATATGGAGGACATTGGTATTTGAGAGTCATTACATGATCGGATTACAGTAGGCATTTCTCCGTTTTGATGATAAACCTACACACACACACACACACACACACACACACACACACACACACACATATATATATATATATATACATACACGTGACTAAGTTACTGAATAGCAACTTTCGAACACAAAAAGAAGCCATCACAGCTGATCAAAAATCAGCTTCTTCAACGAGCTGGCTCTCCACTTGTGAGAGATCAATGTACAGTGGGGATAATGTAATCTGCCATTTCCCCACTGGGGCCTCAGAGTCTGCATATATAATTATCACGGGCTATGGGGGGTGCACAGTACCCTACATGGGTTTGTGCAGTGGGCCTTGCCTCCTTGCAAAAATTAAAAATAGTTCACTTTTTTTTCTTGATATGATGAATACTAAGGCTGGCAAACAAAATCTGAATACCTTATTATTTTTCTTTACCTAGCTGAGAGACAAAATATCTCCCTCATTTTAGCAAAGAAAAAAACAAACAGAAAAAAAGATATTTCTTACTTCTACCACTAAGAAGGCACCCACATAAAAAAATGCACACAATTTCAATAAAAGTTACAAATGTTCACTCTCTTAGTCCATTGTACAGTCAGTATTTATAAAGCTGAATTATTGATATCATCCACCTCCATGCTGCAGTAGGCAGAATGGAGCCAGGACTTACTTACTACAAAATCTATTTTAGTTGAATAGTTGTCAAAAAAATACCATGATGGGGGGAGTGGCCAACATGACTAACTGAGAGCAGCAACTGGTGAAAGCTCTATGACTGAACATTTTCTCTGACAGAAAATATAATCAAAAAATTAAAATTTGGAGATACTCGTTAGCTAATTTTATTCACTAATAGTCAGATAAATATGTATAGCTTCAAGTTCTTCAAAAACTGTAATTCTCCTGTAAGAATTTAACTGCTTGGTTAATAGAGAGGAGACTTCAGCATCAGCCACTCACAAAATGGTACTCAGGATTCTTGTGTAAAAAAGACATCCAGTCACTAGTATCTAGTATGCAGGATGCATTACTTAAAATGGACAAATTGGATGCCATAATAGAAAGTTTCAAAGAAAACATTTAGAAATTCTTATGAAACAACAAAGCGGACAAATTAGCACTATGGAAGAAGCTTTAAATGATCATGAAAGGAGAATAACTGAAGGAGAGTTTCAGACTGAATTTCTTTTAAAACAAAATGATTGGCTGATAGATAAAGTTGAGGATTCAGAAAACAGACCGACATGAAATAACATTAGCATTTATGGTATACTGAAAAATAACAGGGAGATAACTTTTTTGATGTGACTACATAAAACATTAAATTTACTTGAAATTTTATATTTTGGAATTGAAATGGCACATAGATCCATGAGAGCATCTTCAAAGAAGGAAAACTCACCGCCATGTTCAATTATAGTTAAGTTTATGTCTAGCTTAGAAAAATACCAAATATTAAAACAGCATGGTCTAGCCTACCTTTTAAAATAGATGAACATGTAGTCATATTTCATCATGATGATTCCAGAAAAATAATGAGTAAAAGAAAATCCTGCTTACCACTGATCAAGGAACTTAAAAAGGACAACATTTAAGGCACTTAGGTGTTTTCTACAAAGATCAAATTATTTTGTTCTGAAGGAACTAAAATATTTGACACACTGGAGGAAGCATCTACTTTTGTCAACAAAAATAAAACCCTTCATACTGAAGGGATGGATTGAAACACTATATCATTCAAGAGAATGACTTGAGCTAAATTCTTGGAAAACTGCTTCTAAAATTAAAAAGCTTAAAAACAAGTGACATTCTCTGATTGCAGGACTTCTATTTTCTGAAACAATAGCTTTACCCTTCAAGTAAGATGTTTGCATTGGACTTCAAGCTTCACAACATAAGCATATATGTATTTATAGTTTAAGCTAAACATTTGTCATGTTGTTCAGAAAAATGGTTAGTTTTATTATATTTACAGTGAAAGACTTAATATATTTCATTTAACTAAACTTATAAACGTTTTTCTAAATGTAAAACAGGTACTTCCTGTAAGAGAATGTTATTAAATTGTAAACAATAGAACTGGTAACATTAAGACTATATAAGCTAAGGTAAGAATTGTATTTGTTTAACTTTGCTTAGTTTGTGCATTGCTGGGTTAACTGAATGTCAGAGCCAATTACTATACTACGTATAGGTGTTAAAGTGCTAATGATTCGGTTTTCTTTCTCCCTGTGTAACACATTAATTTCAAAAGTCATTTATGAAGAAATTAACACTTAAAAAAAAAAAACTTGAGAACAAAAGAATTGTTCCAGTTGTGTGAGAATGCTGGATTCTTGCTTGCCTTGCTTCCTGCCTGCTTCTTGAGCTGAAAATCTAGGTCAAAGTTCATCACTGACGTCTCTTTTATTTCAAGTATATATGTAAGAAATCTACTCAAAATAACATATTTTTTCTTTTCTTAGACGTGAATAATTGGTAAAACAAAAGCTATAGTAATGTTTTATATTGAGATGTTACAATGAAGACAATGCCACACAATCGAGACACAATTACCAGTGTGAAACATTCTTCTAAATGAAATGTAAAAGTCATGCTGCTAAACACTAGGAGTCTTAACATGAAACTGCACTCATTGCAAGCATTCCTCACCTTGGAAGATGCTGACATATGTGCAAATCACTGAAACCTTGTGCAAAGCTGCAGAGACCACCCCAGCCTTACCATGTTACTTATCCTACCATAGTTTCAGACCCCAAACAGAGCGATACAAAGGTAAAGGAGGTAGAGTTTCAATATTTAGCAAAGACATACACACCTCCAGGCTGGTCAAACAGTATGATACACAGGAGACTCTCCAGGTGCAGTTAACTGTTGACAAAACACCTATTCAAATCATAGGTAGCTACAGACCCCAAACCATGACTCAGGATGCCCACTCCACCTATCTGGACTTACTTGACTACATCAAGATTCAGCCCTCTACCCTGATTCTGGGCAACTATAACTACCCAGCCATAGAGTGGAAGACCTATTCTAGCCGAAACATAAATGCCCAGAGATTCTTCAACTTTGTTAATGCCAATGCACTGGATCAGCTGGTCAACACCCCCTTGAGAGGTGAAAATATCATGGACTTGGAAACCTGGTACTAACCAACATGAGTAGCCACTGTAGCACCCCTACAGTATCATCTTTCATGGTAAGATCCAACCATAAAGCGATCACTTTCAGTTACAATCTCCCCTAACCCCCTCCCCCTTTCCAGGGTCAAACAAAAAAATTTTTCCAAAGCTGACTACACCCTACTGAGATCAGGTATAAGCAGCTTCACAGCCACCATCCCTTCAGCTGGAACTAGCACTAATGTCCAAGCCTACACCAAAAAACTGTAGGAGCACCTACATAGTTGCATGGACTCATAATACCTGACAGAACCAAATCATATTCCTCAAGGAAGAGTAAACCTATCTGGTGGACAGCAGCAGTAAACAAACTCTATAATAAAAAGAAAAAAATTGCTGTCCAGGACCAAGAAGGAGCAGGTGTCAAGTTGGAAGCAATCTCTCTCCTTTGTGTGAAAAAGCAAGGTCACTGGTGAATTCCTCTAAGGCTAACTTTGAGTCCAAATTGGCCAAACCCACTAAGGGCAATCACAAGGCCTTCTTCACATATGTCTGCAGTCTCAAAAGGTAACATCCAAATCTGCTCTGAACTGGTGGTCAAGAACACCACATACACAAACACCATAGATATAGCCAACCTGCTGACTGACACGTTCAGTGAAAACTTCACCCTCTGTCCCCACATCAGCAAACCAGGAGAACCCCAGAACCTGCCCCCCCTCCCCTCATTACCAGGGAGAAGGTCTTTAATGGCCTCTCAAAGGCAAAAAATACAGCCTCTATGGGACACAACAACATCCCTCTCTGCATCTTACATGAACTCAAGCAACAGGTCTCAGCACCATTAGGCACCCTATTCAACCAAAGCCTGAACACCAGCTTGTCCCAGCCAAATGGAGGACAGACATTGTCCCTCTACACAAAGATGGAGTGTCTACCGACCCAGACAATTATAGACCCATCAGCCTAACTAACCTGATCTGCAAGGCCATGGAATACATCATGGACCTTATAAACAAAGACATTGACAACCTCCAAATGCTTGACCCCATACAGTTTGGTTTTGTCAAAGGAAGATCATGCCTGTTAAACTTGGTCAACTTCTTTGAAACAGTCACCAAAGCCATGGACAAGGGGAAGACTTTGCACATCACCTACCTTAACCTAGCCAAAGCCTTCAACACTATTCCTCATTCGAGCATAATTAATAAACTCTCCCAGCTAGGCCTCAACCCATGTGTTACCAGATGGGTAGCTAATTGGCTCATTGAAAGAACCCACTCAGTCAAAATATGGAATGCTACCTCTAGTAGTAGACCTGTAATGAGCAGCATACCCCAACAATCGATCTTGGGTCCTCTAGTGTTTGGAATATACTTTTCTGAGGTGCAAGCCAAAACCAGTGGTCTGTGGCTGACTACATTTGCAGATGACTACAAGTTGGCCCCTGTCTGAAGTTCCCCTAGTGATGTGAACATCCTCCAAGAGGGCATTACCCTAACTAATGACTGGTGCCAGAAGCATGCCCTCAAACTGAATGCCAAGAAATGCATCATTATCCCCATTGGGAAAATGGCATCCCCACTAATTATCACATTAATGACAATGTACTAAGCATGCAATCAGTACTGAGAGACTTGGGCACCCAAGGTTTATAGCAACCTGTCCTTTGACCACCACATTGCCTCCGTTGTATGGAAGACTTTCTATATGGCCTACCTCATAAGTATGGGTATTTCATCCCAGAACAAGGAGGTCATAATATCCCTTTACTCCTCCCTTATCAGACCCATTATAGAGTACAGTGCCTCTTTCAGCATGTACCTTGCCAAGCACATGCAGCAGCTGGAGAGATCACAGAGTTTCCTGACCAGGAAAATCCAGGGTCTCAAACACCCATCCTGTACAGATAGGCTAAAAGCCCTGTCCCTCTACTCAGTCTCTTACAGACTGCTCAGAGATAAACCGTGTCTGGCATACAAGGCCATTTCAGACCCAGCCTTGATGGAGTTGCTGCATATCCTTAAGTCAAACTCCACTCATGCAATCCACATGCAAGGCCTCAACCATGGTCTGTGACATTAATAGAACTTGTTGGCGGGATAGATTTGTGTCCCAAAGACTCCCCATCTGTGGAATAGACTCCCTCTCCATGTCAAGCAGAGTACCTCACTAGCCCCCTTTAAGAGGAACCTGGATGACTGGATGGGAAAGAAAAAATACAATCATGGGATCCCACCTGTGTCCCTGCTGGATAGGGGAAACAGGTGCTGACTTTGTGGGAACATGGATGAAATTCTTGGTTAGGCTTATAAGGGCCTCTGTGACAATAGCCTAATCTCGGTCTATGAACCTATGTTGCTGACATATAATTTACTTGCATTTTGCTGAATATTAATAACTTATGTTGTAGCATTATTAACTCTAACTCTACATATTAATGAAAAGAAGTAAAGGTAGATGTCTGTTACCAATTAGTACAGTTTAGCAGAATTAAGAAGAATGAGAAACTTTCAGAGGAAATTAGCAGCTACTCTGGGCTGTCACTTGCCATTTTCATATGTTGTAATAAATTTCTAATGTCAGGATGTGAAGTTAAGATCAGAACAGCAATTCACAGTGGCTAAAACATGCATTCAAATTAAACAAGCAGGAGCTCATATGGAGTCAAGATTTCTTGTAATACTAAAATTAATAAAGAAAAGTAAACATCTTATTAATATGCAAATTCACAAGGAATGAAATGTCTGCTATGTAAGACTGATACTGCTGTTTTATTAATAAGTTAAGAAACATATGCACAGTGTAATCTCTAATGGAAAGTTAATGATTAAATAGCTATTTGATGGGAGATTTTAGAAATGCAAGTTATATAGAATAAGGTAAAATATTAGTGGGCAAATAAGAAAGAAAAATATATTTAAATAATGAACTGCTTATAAGATATTTATTACTTATACCTGTATTTGGCAGAAATGTGAATGTACAAGATCTGATATAATTTACACAGAAAATGATATAAAAATATTTGAAAATTTCCTGAAAGCTAAAATTTGAAGTTTGGTCATGTGAACTTTGAAGCTTTTTGCATATTGTATGCCATTGGATTCACTAATACTACCTGAAATAGCTACTTTCTTAACTTAGAACTGAAATTTGAATGTTGTATTGCTGAATCAGTGCATCCATTTTAATAGAAAGTAAAGCAGATTTTTCAATATGTTTCAACCCAAGAAGGGAGAATGGGATTTAAATTAAGCACATTATAACTTTTGATACAATATAGTTTACAATTTTTTGACTCCACAGACAGAGAAAGACATTCCCTTTCACCTCAGCAATGTACATATTTAATGAATTAGATTAATAAGCTAAAGGATTCTTAAATATTGTGATATTTATATAGAGTGCTACACAATTTTAAGAGAAGATCTATAAAATATGTATATATCTTTTAGTATTATGAATATATGTGTGCATTGATTTTCCTTTTGTATAATAGGTAATCTTATACATAATCTTATCATACTAAACTGTCATCTGCAAGTTTACAGATAACTATCTCTTCAGGTCCCACTTTGTTCTACTTATTTATATAGAGAGTTAGTTATAATAATGCTGAATGATCAAATAATTTAGGAGTATCCAAGAGATAATTTATAATACTATTACATAAACAGGTTTATAGTACACCATTTGTTTGATTATTTAATATTTGTGGTTAACTTAAGAGGATTATTAAACATTTATGTAGTAATGGGGGAATACTTTTAAATGGCAAAATATATAACTAAATTAATATTCTCTTACAAATAATAAATATATAGAAGTTAAAATAGTAAGTCATAGTAGCTTTTGGCTACTTTTTTCATGAATCTTTAGTTATTAAGTAGAGATATAGTATAATAGTTATCTATTTGGCAAACTAGGAACTTTGGTATCCATGGTCAGTTGTGTTTTATTAGTAATACATACATTGACAGATGCAGACTTGTTTTTGTTATTTAAGAGTTTTAGTAGTTTAGTTTGTAGACAGGAAGAATTAACAATGGGGAATGTTAAGATATAGTGTTGGAGGAATGCATTAGAGTCTTATATAAAACTCAATTAATACATAGGATAAATGTGTCATATTTTAAAAATCTTTTTAAATACACAGTATAAATAGTTTTAATCTACTCTCTATTAATGTAAATGGATCTGATAAGAGCAACAAAGGGAAACCATTAATGAGATATCTAAAATTAATAGAGGAGACATTATATTCTCTCAAGAGACTCACCTGATACAGATATACAATATTTAAATAACTTTGGTTATGAAATGTTATTTGCTTCTTTTAACAAAAAGAGGATAGGAACCACTATACCTTGGAGAAAATCTACTGTAATGCCTAAAGGTCATGGAATCCATTAATGATCCCAAAGGAATGTATACATTTGCATTAATGAAATATAATGGTGAACTCTATACACTAGCTAATTTTTACTGTATCCCTGGAAAAGATGCAAGATTGGCTAAAGATCACTTAAACTTACCACAAAATCAGTGGAAGGGCAGTTTCATTTTTAGCAGGGGATTTTAACTGCATCTCTAGTATTGAAGATACAATTGAACAGAAGAAAGAACAATTCTGGCATCAGCAAAAGTACTAAAATATGGATTAGTAATAATAATTTATTTGATTTAATACTAAAAGCAGAAGCTGGGTCATTGTTCTTTACACATTATTCTGATGCACAACACACAAACTAGAATTTATAGGATTTATGCCTCTACATATTTACTTAATAAAGTAAATTAGTTTACAATCATTCCTTGCCCTTTATCTGATCATAATGCACTGAGTATTAATATATTAATGGATATAAGGAAATTTCAGATTTATAGAATTCAAGTATATATCATGAAATTATAAAAATTTAAGATCATACCTCTCAACTGTACAGATTTTTGCAGAATGTCCAGATTTTTGCCTCATATCTTGGATCTGTTTCTCATAAAATTGTGGTTTTCTGCCAAATCTTTGGCAAATCATTGAGGGTTGAAATCAGAAAATAATGAGACATTTGAGTTTCAGACTTCATCCATTCAGAAAATTCATGCTAATCAGCAACATCCTGTTCTATCAATTTTCTAAGTTTGTAAAAGCAATATTTAAAAAGTATCCCTATTTTTGGGACTTTGTTCCCCCATTATCGATGGCTTTTCCAGATTTCTTGCTGTAAGAGGTATGTTAAGAGTTATCTTAAGAAACAAGTTGAAAATGTTTTATCTTTGAATGATAATGGTCAGGTTAGCAAAGCCATACTATGAGACTCCTTAAAATGCATATTAAAGATACAATGGAAAGATGGGCTAGTAGTAAAATGAAAGAGTGGAATAAAGTGTTGCTAGAAATACAAGATAAAATACACAAAGCAAGGTATGAACAACAAAGAAATTAGATAATACTGAAGTCATTACAAATTAATGATAAAATATCAAACAATTTTGAAAGATAAAGTGGAAACAGCTTTATAAAAATAAAATTGAACAGTTATGCAATGACTTCAAAAAATCCACACAGATTAGCTAATAGAAGTAAGATGTTAAGCAAAAAGGCACAAATCAATAATATCCAAAATCCTCACACTAATAAGCTTACTTCAGACACAGAGAAAAAGCTTAATATTTAAAAAACAATCCATGAATGTCTTAATAAAGATACAAGTAATAATACTAATGATTACAAAATTGCTAAGTATTTAAAGAAGACTGTTACTAATAAACTTAATGACCAACAAATGTCTCTGTTGAATAAACCTATTACCCTAATAAAAGTTAAATAATTTTTAAAAAGGAAAACATGGTAAAGCTCCAGGGTTAGATGGTTTAAGTATGGAATTATATAGTCTTCTTCCATTAAATATTTTAGAATTAGTGAGTGACATTTTCAGAATAATTCAGAGTGACAAAATAATTCATACTTCATGGAAAATTTATGTAATCTCACCTAAACTTAAATAAGGAAAAGATAATAAGTTACTTAACTCATGCAAACCTATTTCATTATTAAATGTAGACTATAAAATATTTACTTCCATCTTTGTTACAAGATTAAGAGATGTAGTAGTAAATTAATTAATAAAGATCAAACAGGATTTAAAGTCAATAAATTAATGTATGATAATATAAAAAGGGCAGTAACGATCTTATTACTTATTAACATTATTATATTACCCAAGATTATAAACATACTGCATTACATAGCTTTAATATCAGACAAAAAACTTCTAAAAGAAAATAGAAAACATGGTAACTTCATTCTTATGGTATCCGAAAATGACAAGAATTGGTTATAAAAATATGAGAGTATGGCATTAGCTTCTCGGATTTTGAATCTTATTCTATTGCTACAAATTTTAACTCTATTGCACTCTGGAGAGAATTGACTTGCACTAGCCAATCCAAAACCATTTAAGAGCAGATTTTACTAAATTCTTATGTTATCAAATACGATAAATTAGAAATATGTACCAAATCGTTCATCTGATTGATAAAATTTACCTTGGAAGGAAGTTCATTTAAACCTTTAGACTCTGCATATATCAAATCAACTTTTAAAACAATTAAGAAATATTTTTAAAAACTCCATTAATATCAAAATGGAAATTTTTGTGCTTTCCCACTGCACACACCTCTAGATTTAAGAAAACTCAGAACAAAGTTAAAATTAATTTACTAAAAAGGAATTCATTAGTGTTATGGTCTGATTACTTTCCTGACCAGAAAAATCCTGAGTCTCAAACATCTATCCTATACAAATAGGCTAAAAGCCCTGTCCTTCTACTCAGTATCATGCAGACTACTCAGAGGTGACCTGTGTCTGGCATACAAGGCCATCTCAGACCCAGCCTTGATGAAGATGCTGCATATCTGTAGATCAAATTCCACTCACCCAACCTGCATGCAAGGCCTTAACCTGGTCTCTGACATTAATAGAACTTGTTGACAGGATAGATTTGTGTTCCAAAGAATCCCCCATCTATGGAATAGACTCCCTCTTCATGTCAAGCAGACTACCTCACTAGCCCCCTTTAAAAGAAACCTAGATCCCTGGATGGGAAACAGAAAATACACTCCCAGGATCCCACCTGTGTCCCTGCTGGACAGGGGAAACAGGTGCTGACTTTGAGGAAACATGGGTGAAATTCTTGGTTAGGCTTATAAGGGGCTCTGGGTCAACAGCTTAGTACCATCCTATGAACCTATGAAGAAGGAACATTTAAGTCACCAGAATATTTAATGAAAGATTCTAAGCTGAATTAATCTGTTAACCAATAATTATCCATCAATTAGAAATTAAATGGATTTGTAGATAATACGAGTAAAGAGGAACAGAAAATTATTCCCCCATTATATGAATATGTAAATGTTATTATCATCAAATGTAAATTGACCTGTAAAGGAAGCTAGTCCAGGTTAATTATAAACAGTAATAATTTTGATGCAAAATTCAGGCACTTTTTAGCCAGCAGAGGATTGAGTGACTCAGTAAATGTTAAGAATAAAACTTTGTTGCTTAAATCAGTTAGTCAAACTTCAAGTCTAAACTGGAAAAAAATGATGTGGAAATGTATATACAATATTTTTTACTCCCTTTAAAATCTTTAAGTTTAGTAAAATTACTTTTTCAGTTTGTTGGAGATGTGGTAAAGATATAAAAGCTGACTAGACACATGTTTATGGATTCTGAAAAAATAAATGTATATTGGGAAGAGTTAAGTCTGTTTAAGGGGTTATGCTCTGATAATTGTTCATTAGTTAGATCAATACTACTAATGAATGTTATTTGTAAAAGCCAAATAACAAAAAAATATTCTGAAGTCTCCTGGCAATAGCTAGAAAAGTTATTTATCCAACTCAGTTCCTACAATCAAAGACTTTTTTAAATTTAACATAAAACTGAAAAATAAGTGATCAAAATAAGATCTTATAAATCATACAAAGACTTTTAGTGGTTGGGATAGCCTTGAAATGTTGTTATTGAAATACCAAGACTCTTAATGTGCTAATTATATAAGATTACCTTGATGATTCAGTATATTCCTATCACTGTATAACAGTATCTGATATTGAATTTCATTTGTGTTGTGTGTGTATATATTATAAATATGTTAAAGCAATAAAAATTATCTTAAAAAAATACCATGATGCAGAAAAATTATATAACTAATGTCAAACATACTCAAGGTATTCACAGGATCAAGATACTGTAACAATCCAACTTTTAAATCTTGCTATTAAAAAACCCTATTCCAATATTTAATAAACAATTAACAAGAATTTCTATGGTTAGAACTTCCACAGAGAAACCTAACTAAATCCTTATTTTTGTAGTAAACCCCAAAAGGAATCTTTAGTACAAACTTAGCCTTACACGAAGAAAACACCTCAAAGAGTACAACCAGTGGTCAGGGCTGGCCTTACACAAAGGCAAACTAGGCAATTGCCTAAGGTTCCATGATTGTAAAGGTGCTTTTTCCATACTGATTTATTTATTTTTCAGAAAAATGTTTCATGGCTCTAAAAAATAAAGTTATTATGTTTTTACAACACTGGTATTGATCAACCAAATATTTTTGACAATATTTTCAGACTATGTGATTTTTATCTGAAGTGTGGAACATTACCTATTTTAAGACTGATTTACCCCATTTCAGTATATTCTATTTTTGGAGGTAGACTGCATGACCAACATACCAATGACAACAATAAAGAAAGAGGAGCACATCTTGCATCTCCTTTTCCTGAAGCAAAAATAAATGGCCTTGTGTGGAAGAAGTTTGCAATACAGTTCACTAAATTTTATAGAATTTACACTACCTCTTTGATAACATACTTATTTTTGCCACTCCTTTTTTGAACACGTGTTATGTGCTATTTGGTATTCCAATTTAATGCTATTTAGATGTCCAGATTTATTTGGATTTACTTATATTCCAAGGGCCTTTGCTCCTATTTTCAATGTCTGTAGGTTGAGAGGTATACTGTGGAGGTAAAATGTTATATAGCCATCAGAAGTCATAGCTACAACTACTTTGTTGGAGTGGGAAAGACTTGATAAAAGGAAATGACCCACTACAGGATATTCTATTTTTGGAGATTGTTATCTATCTAGGTTTGTAGGACTAGTGTGTATTGGTGAGGAGTAAGATGGCGGATATACATTAGGCATAACTGCTGTGACCGTCTTCTGTGGAGGAAATGTCTTGTTGCCTGGTGCTGTTTGCTTATTCATTTGACTTTGTAGAACTAATGTTATTATGTGAAGCAACATGCAATATTTTAATGTGTGGCAACTGTTTGTTTGAAACAGAATCATTCTCTTATCATAATCTGATGTTCAAATTGTACATAGAAGTTATTATAACAGATTGGTGGTGTTTGCCTGGATGAAAGTAACTGATGTTGTTCTCATTTGCTCAGCTTAACAGTTGTCTCTCAAAAAATAAGGGATAAATGCATCACAGAATACCCAAACATTTACAACTTCTGTGGGCCAACATTATAGAAGTGGATTTTGACAAGGGTTTGAAATATGCCTCTGTCCTAAATCCCAGCTAAACCAATACCAGCCCTGCTCATAGGTGTACACCTAAGACTGCATTACTTCTGTGGGGACTAGAGACACTGCCATTATTTCTTTAACATTCTTCCCAAACCTGAGAGATTATATCTTGTGTTGGGCTAGGGACAGTGTGGTCATTGTGATGGCTGCCAGGCTAGGTAGCTAGAATTTTCTAAATAATTCTATGTCCTTGTAAATATCAATATGATCCACAGGCTTGTTTGACAAATGTAAGAAAACATGTATGTTCTGAGCTGCAAAAATGTAACCACAGTGCACCCTGCTGGAAGAAAGCTGATAAGCAAAGGATTTTATGACTGTGTTTGATCTCACTCTTGAAGACAGGATGTCTGTGGCTAGAAATTCTTTGTATTGTTTTAATTCAGAGATATTTACTAGGTTTCACATGTAAAGTCTCTTTTATTGCTGTGACTTCCTGGCAGGTGCAGATTACAAAAAGAAATGCTAAATTTTAAGTTCTGTGAGCTTGGGAACTTAAGTAGAGGTAACAAGAATGATGTAATCTGAAATGACTCAGCAGTAATGTGTATTATCAATTTAAGGGCTATCTCAAAATGCAAGAATAGCATTTTGTATTTGGTCTGAACCTGAACACATCAGTTCACCAGGACTTTGCCTTTCCTCTGTAAGTAGAATTTGGAACAGTGCTTTGTCTTAGAGATAGATAGAAATATAGCCAGATTAGTCTAGCTGTTTTCTATATTTATGTGAGACTATCCTACAATGTTGTTTTAAAGTATTTCCTGTGATTTCTGAACTCTGTTTATTTATTATTAAATATTTTAAACCTTTCAACTTTGGCTATTTTGTGTAGAGATAATTTAAGCTCTGATAGTACTTGCATGTATTTGGTGATACTGTATAAGCCACTCCTAAATAGCCTTCAAGTCTCAGTCACACTTACTGTTTGGATGGCAGTAACATTGCACAGTAGAATTGGACACCCTTTGGTAAGGGCCTTTAGAGTAGCTAATAAGAGTAGTTGATCGCAGGTGGTGCTACCATATAGACTGGGCAGAAGGAGGCATAGCTGGAGAACCTGTGCCAGCCTTCCCCAGGAGTGTCTGTGTGTGTTTGTATATAAACCAAATCTTAAAGTGTATGTGTTAGCTACTTGGACAGGGACACGAAGCACTGGTTAGACAGAGAGGGTAGTGGAGGTTTTGGCTTGTTTCAGTGGGGAGTCTTATTGGGGATCTGGAGAGAAAGGGAGAAAGCAACCCCAGACTCACTGTGATCTCTGTGTGCTCTAAGGGAAATTGTACTTTATTTTATTTATTTATTTTATTTTACATTTGTTGACCGGGCTAGTCTGGCTGGATACATGTCCATTTTCAGCAGAGGCCCGAGAAGAAAAGCTCCACTATATACTAGTGACTTATAATAAACAAAAATATAAAAACATATAAGCAAATAAAGAAATATTCTCATGTAGTATAGTAACAATGCAGAAGCACTTTAACAAGAACTAAACAATAGCGAGGAATCATTATCCCATAATATTTGTAAGAGTAGAACTGCTATAAAATGAAAAAGAGAGAAAATAGTAACACGTAAAAAGTCTATAAATATTTACACTATTAACAATTTAGGATAAACATTTTGTGCCGGGACACTAGTTTTAAGATAGAGATTTGCACAGTAGGGATCAGCATCTAGGTTAAATAAAAGGAGGGATGACAGGTTGCAGTAATATATCAAGTATAAGGAGAAAAGATAGTATAGGAAAATTAATAAGCAGGTGGGACGCTAGGTGCACTACACTGGAGGGATAGAAGTAGTGATAGAAGCAAGTAGAAGTGAATGGAGAGGACTGTAGAGAGGGATTGTTTGCTGAGCTCAGTCAGGATTAGAGCAGGGGCATAGCCAGTGGGATTTAAAATAGTTTCTTAGTTGTTTTTGAAAAGGTGAGATGAGCCTAAAGTGGTCAGTTCTATGGGAAGTTTATTCCAGTATGAGCCAACAGCATTAGTAAATAAGGAGTCACCTGCTTTATTATGAGATTTGAGAGTGGCTACTAGAAGTTTGCTGGCTGAGCGAAGGGAAGTAAGATTCTTGTATGGGGCAATGAGGTTATTAAGTATGGGTGTATTAGAGGGGTAATGGAGAATTTTATATATGATGACTAAATGATGTAGGAGAATTAGATTTTGAAGTTCAAGCCAGTTAAGGTTTTTGAGATTAAGACAATGGTGAGTACGAAATGGGGAACCTGTGGCAAACCTGACAATACTATGGTAGGCTGTGGCAAGTTTCTGAAGGTTAGCTTTTGAAATGTTGATAAAAGATGGAGAGGCATACAATAGTGTAGAGATGAGATGAGTTTGGGCAAGAGACACTCTGGTGGTTGCAGTAAGAAAGGGCTTAAGTCTATAGAGGGCACCTATCTTTTTATTAACAGCCTTGATGGTTAGATCAATGTGGCAGTCAAAGTTTAGTTGATTGTCTATTGTAACACCTAGTAGTTTAGTGGAACAATCAGGTTTAATGATAGTGCCATTGTCAGACACAATGGAAAAGGAGATAGGGGCAGATTTAAGGGTTGGGGTGAAAAGTAGTAATTTGTTTTTTTTGGGATTAAGGAGGAGACAGATATGTTGGAACCATTTTTCTGCTGCCGTAAAGACTTTTTGGGTGGAAGAGTGAAGTTCTTCTGAAGATAAAGCAGAACAGATGAGAGTTGAATCATCAGCATACTGAATACAAGTGGATGTCAGGAGTGAAGTAGACAGGTTATTTATAAATATGGAGAAGAGAAGGGGACATAAGATGGATCCTTGAGGGACACCGATAGTGACTGGGAGCTGAGAGGATATATGGCTGTCCCAGAGGACTGCTTGTTTTCTATCTTTCAAATAAGAGTCAAACCAGTGTAATGCCAAAGAGTCAAGTGAGAGAGATTTCAGAGTGTCTAGGAGAAGTTGATGGTTGACCATATCAAAGGCTTTTGAGAGGTCCAGGAATAAAGCAGAGGAGAAAAGGTTGTTATTGCGATTTTTGTTGATCATGTCTGTGAAGGAGAGAAGGGCAGTGGAAGTGCTATGGTAGGGCCTAAAACCATGTTGGGAGTCTACGAGTAGGCTATTTTGCAAAAGATGATGTAAGAGTTGATGGTGTATACAACGTTTCATAATTTTAGATAGTGGAGATAGTAGGGCTATAGGCCGGAAATTAGAAAGTTCATTAGTGTTACCTCCTTTATGAACAGGAATGATATGTTAGACTTTCCAGCAGGATGGAATAGTAGATTCGGTTATTGTTCTGTTAATTAAGATGGAGACTGGGTAAGCTAGTTCTGCTGCTGCTAGTTGCAGATATTCAGCTGGTAGTTTGTCGGCTGAAAGGGTGCATGGTTTAAGTTTTGAGAGTAACTTACTATGTGGGTTGTGGAGACTGTACTAAATTTTAGAGTGGGGGTGTTATTTTGAGGAGAGGTCTTTTGAAGGGAAGGGAGGGGAGTCATGGTGTTTGATAGAGAGGTGACTGTTTCAGAGAAGAAGTTGTTGAATGTATTGGCTATTATATTGGGTGGGGTCTGAGCTAAGTTAGCTGGTGTAGGTGTTTTGGTATTCCCTGGATGGAGCAGTTTATTGATTCCTGCCCAGAATTTTTTGGGGTTGTGATTTTGGTTTTGTTGATATTGAAGGTAATATTTTTTTTATCAAGATAGGTGAGTTTTTTGTAGTATTTTTAAGGTGTTTGAAGTTTTGATGGTCAGTTGGGTTTTTAGTGGTTCTCCATTTTGTCCATAGTTTATTCCTTAATAGCATTGTTTGTTTGTTTGTTTTTAGAAAGCCAAGGGGCAGCTTTGGATCCTATACTAATTAAGCGAGAGGGGGCATGATGCTCGAAAATTTGTAGGAAAGTGTTGTTGAAATGAGTAACTGCTTCATCAAGTGGGAGGTGTTTTAGAGCTGACCAGTTACATTCCTTGAGTTCATTAAGGAAAGTAGGAAGGTTAAAGTTTTTTTTTGTTACGTACAGTATGATAACTAGCCTGTTTGAGATTATTTTTTTGTTTGGTGATGTAGGTGAGGAGATGGTCGCTGATATTGTCTGGGAGTATTCCAGTTTTATATGAGAGGGGATTATTGTTGATCAATATCCAGTCCAGGATGGCTTGTTTATTGGTTGATTTGTGAATTCTAGTAGGGGAGTTTATGGTTTGTTGAAAGTTAAAGAGATTGAGGTGAAAGGTGGGTTTGGGAGATATGCAGGAGTTCCAATCAATATTAAAGTCTCCTAAGATTATGGTTTCTTGAGGAAAGCTACAGGAGACCCAGCTAAGAATATTTTCAAGTGTGTTTAAGTTATTACCTGGAGAGATATAGGAACATATTATATAAATGGCTTTACTCTTATTTACTTGGAATTTGCTGCAGAGTATTTCAGCATTAGCTGGGGAGGGAGGCAGGGAGTCAATTAAGGCCACCTGCAGTTGGGATTTGTAAAGTAAGGCCACTCCCCCACCCTTTTTGTTAAGACGATCTTGCCTTAAAGTGCTATAGCCAGGAGGAGTGATTTCATTGTCTCTGGTACCTGATTTAAGCCAGGTTTCAGTGAGACAGAGGATATCAAATGCATAGAGGTCAATTAAAGCATGGAGTTGTGTGATTGTATTGTTGATGCTATGAATATTTAGGTGTGCTATAGAAAGGGAGTTGGAAGAGAAAGGTGAACTGAAGTTGTTAGCAGTTTGATTTGAAAGGGTGTGGGTGAGGGGATTATTGGGGCCAGGGTTGGGGTGGATGTCCCCGTGTAACAGTAAAAGTGTTTGTGGGACTGGAGATATTTTTGAGTTTTTGGAGGGTATTACGTAAAACTTTCTAGTGGTTTGAAACCTGTTGTGGAGTAATTTGTGAAAGAGAGGGGGAAGGTAGGGACAGGATGATAGGATATTAGTATAGGTTTGTTCAGCTAGAGGAAGGATAGAGGTTGTGTGTTTAGCTAAATTAGGAGATCTGCTAAGGGTATGATACTCGTAGGAAGTAAGAGTATAGTATAAAAGAAGGATGTTAAGGAGTAGCAGTAAATAAAGTAGTTTAAGGCTTAAAGGCATATTTTAGTGAGGTGAGGTTAGCAAGGTTGGAAATTGGAGGAGTAGGATGGTGGAGAGTGGGATGTGGCAGTTAGATAGGAGTGTGGAGAGTGGGGTGTGGCAGTAAGACAGGAGTATAGAGCTAACAAGTGTGAGTGAGGCAGGAAATGAGATAGGATGTGAGTAAATTGGAGGTGTGGCAGAGGAAATATAAGGTTAGGGTCACTGGGGGTGGGTGGGAATTGGGGGTAGGGAGGGGAGCGGAGTGAGCCCGCAGGGCGAACGGAGCGGGAAGAACCAGCGAGGGGACCAATGGCAGTAAAACAATCAGAGAAGAAGAGAGAAGCACTGTGTATAGTGCAAGGTAAGAGTGAACCATAGGGTAAAGTACAGAGAGGAATATGGTGGGTTTGGAGAGATAAAATAATTGTATGGTAGCTAAGTGAGGTAGCAGAGTTGGGTGCAGTAGATGAATATAAAGGGGTTAAGACTAGGGGAGAACAGGAAGCAAAGCTCTACTGTGAGGATAAGGGAAATAAATAGTTTTCTAGTAAACAGGACGCCACCTAGTGGCCATGTCCAGGAATAACGAGAGACAGAGCAAGCAGACAGGTCACCAATGTGATATGGCTAGGTAGAGGTGAGAGTTGCCTCAAGGACAGAGATGAAGAAGGAGGGTAAGAGAGGGTCACTTAACTGCTACTGGAGGGGGAGTAGGCTGCTGGTCACCTTGGGAGGGAAGTCAATTAACCTGGAGAATAAAGTTAAAAATACAATAATAGGACATACTTTCCAAAAAGGACTGTTCAGGGTAGAAAGTCTTAGTGGGGAGGACGTATAAATCCTATTCAGGACTCTGTTCCTTAATTTGGATTCCACGGGGCCTCTTAAGAATGGGTAAAGTCAGGAACTCAGGTGCACATGGCTGGTAAAATATAAGGAAGAGAGAGAAGACAAAATAAGTACATTCAGCAGTCAAAGGATGTAGATAACATACAACCAAAGATAGTACCGGAGATTCTAAATCAAGGTCAGAACAGTGATTAACCCTTTACCACAGTGTAAACAGGTATATCAGAGAGGGAATAAACACAAAGCAGGGTCATACAGTCAGACTATAGTTATTTACAAAAATGTCTGTTAAAGGTAAATAAATAAATTCAATCTATGCAACTAATTGAACCTTTATGCCTTATGGTTCATAGGAGGACTACTTACACCAATTAAGTAACAGTAGTTATAACAACACCAGGAAGTTACAGTTGTTAGAAGAATTAGGCAATAACAACATAGGTTAGCATTTGTATAAACCAGCAAGGTTGACTAATAAGCAATTACAAACACTATTACCTTGCTGTAGTGATGTTTAAACAGGGTATAAGATCCCAAATGTAATGCAAATGCATTGACATGAGACTATTTTAAGCAGTGCAGAAGCCAACACAGGATGGTGATCTTAAAAAGCACTGACCAAAGAACAGCTATTAGTGGATACTTGTACTACTATTAATTACAATACAAACACTTTACTGTGTGTGTACTTGTTATCCTCCCAATGTGGACACCCCTCACTGGTGCTAGTGGTGAGGATTGAAGCTCCTTGATTACTGGGCAAGTGTACAGGTGTCACAGTCACTTCTTTAACTTCCCTCACAAACTGCAGAGGTATAGATGGAGGATCACTACTACTTGTACAGGAGCACTGTACTGTCTCTAGAAGTTGGGAACATTGTTGATTTTTTTTTCTTTTTATGTTCCTCACAATCACCAAATGCATATACAAGTGGCTATCTTTTGGGGACAGTAAAGAAGCATGCTATTTATATATGTCTGACAACACATATGTTGTGTTCTCTTTGGTTTTTCAGTTCTGCCTCAGTTGGACATCAGAAGGGCATACAGAAAACAGTAGCAGCAGCCCCCTGAAATATGACTGTGGACATTTGTGCCTTAGTTTAGCATCGGAGAGAATAAACAATGTGACTACCTATTTTGAGGTGTGGGGCTAGAGGCCAAGTACTATTTCAGATATGAGGTACATACCCTCATGAACATCATCTTCTCAGTTTATTATGAAATGATGTTTTATTAACTTTGAGTATTAAAAGTTGGACACAACTTATTTCTTCCTTGAAATAAAAAAATTTGAATTTCTTTTCTGCATGCATAATTTTTGTTCAAGCCATCACCGTATCAAAAGGTTGAAGAAAAATAAAGGTCTAAAATACACCTCAGAAAATTCAGAAATTCTGTAATCCCATTGCTTCTGTGAGCCTAACACCTCACAGATCCCCAGCTTAATTTAGTTATTACAGTGTAGTCTTGGTCAGTTTGGATGTGCTGCAAGGACACAGAAAAAAACAATGCAGAAGGATTAGACTATTTTTTTTCTTTGATTATGTTTTTTTGTTCAGCCAAAAAATAGATGAAAAAGGTTGTTTATAAAAAAAATTTTAAAATGCATCTCAGATCATACTAAATCCCACAACTTCTGGGAGCCTTGTAGCCCCCAGACCCCCGACTTACTACTGCTATTTCCACTGTCTTTATTACAGTGCAGTCTTGTTTAGTTTGCATTTTTCCTGCTTTTAGTAAATCTTAAAGATAAGAGTAAGAGTAAATTCCTTTCTCTGGTCATAGCTTTTCTTCAGCCAATCACTGGATGACAAAGGCTGCTCAAAAATAAATAAATAAAATATAGATAAATAAATAAACAGGCAAATAAATAACTCTAACATACAACTCAGAGCATCTAGAACCCTTAACATTGCTATACATACTGGTATCATCTGCCCTGTTTCACTGTACTTGCATTTGCCCGGGTACTGGTGAACTTGTGATCCATTTGATTTTGGCCAAGGTTCTGTCCGTCTCATCCATACCATTGCATCTCATACTTTAATAAGAGTTGATCGTGAATTGCAGTACTACTTGCTTGATATGTAGCTGTTTTGTTGTATGCTGTCCAGTATATTGATGGGTCCTTGAACATCTTGCTGACTCAAACAATCTTATTTTCATGGACAGCTGTCACATACAGTAAATGTAGTAGCTGTGTGTGCATCACACAAACAAACCAAAAGAAAAATGTTAGACAGAGTCATTTCTAAAGGCAGTACACATCTGACTCCATATAAAAGTATGTAGCTTAGAACAGTTTGTGGTGTGTGAACTAACCAATGGTAACATGAGTCTTATAGTCCAGTTAGTGAAAAATGAAATGCAAAGTAAAGAAAGAATGGTAGACTACAATCTGTTTTTAAATTACTCCTTTAATCTTTACTTGATTGTAGTATATCCAGGATCTTTCAAAATAAATAACTGTCCTCTATACTCCAAAGTTAATCCTTTATGAATTTTATAAGATAGACTAAAAACATTTCTGGATCCAACCTTTGAGTCTCTAGGACCCTGTGCATGACAATATCTTACATTTCTCTGAGTTAACTTGGTAGAGTAGAGCTCCAAACTTCCTAAAGTGCCTCTTCGTAGTATAAGTAAAGGCCTTTCTAAACCTGGTTGCCATTTTACATACTGAAAGATATTTGTCTGTCTTACTATAATGGACACTGGCAAACATATATAAATAAATATACACATGTACATAAACACACACACATACATACATATACAATGCTGAATTATAACAAAATAAAAGTAATCAGTCTTAAGAAACAATTTGTAAGGCATGAACCAATTACTTCTTAATTAGTGAAACATTTATTTCCAGTCAAATATTTACATTAAATAGATACTTTTGACACTTGGGCACACCCTTACATGAGATGCATTTCTATTTAGTGAATTATACTGGCCTTTAAGAAGTGAAGAAGCAAAAGATTCACACACTTCTGCCCAACCCACACCCCTGAGTTAAGCTGTTCAGATCAGTAAATACATATGTACATACTCACTGCTGACTAGGCTAATTATGCTGTACAAAGTTATCCCACCAAGCAAAATTTCAAAACCATCATGTCTTTGTCAACCACATCACAGAAACCTGGCCACCACCTTAGGAGTGGAGGTGATGCTTGTCAGAATCAATGAGGAGGATATACAAAAAGGTGTGAAAAGTGAGAAGATTTTGCTAGCTCAGATACCTGCAGGTTAGTGTCACAGGTCCATGCTATGGGGACAGTTGCTGCTTCTTAGATTATCTTTTTTTCTCCTGTAGAGATAATTTATCTTGGCAACTGACATACAAACACTGATGACATACCTCTGCATAACTAAAACCTGCAGTATAGCTGTTTGTCCACAAGTTACTTCTACCTGCTACACACAAACACCCCCCCGACACAAACAAATATAGGAGTATGTCAAATACGGTAGTGTTCAAATAGAAAGTAAATTAACATTAGAGATCAAAACCCACCTTGTTAAAAAAAAAATGATAAAACAAAACCAGTTAGTTTTCTTTTGCAATATATCAGACAAAGCCCTACCACTACATTACATTCAGATGCACTTTCTAAATAGTGTTAATGTTACAGAAAGGGTTTTTATAATGTAAGGTGTGTGACTGGGGTTAAATTCAGGGGCAGGGATAGAGTTAGCATGTATTCGATGGGACAGGTAGTGAAGCACTGCAGCTTAGCCTTATTGTCTATTAACCCTAACCCCAATCCTGCAGCTTATTTTAGAAAAACCCTTTCTATGGCACTACCATTATGACTACTACACAAAATGCTCAGAAATGCATTACATGTAGCAACACACCCACATACACAGCCCAAGTCTATACCATTCCTTAGTCTTTAGCTCTAACCCACAAACATTCACATACACAATCATCCATAATGCAATATCCAAAAGTTTCAGCATTAAAATTCCAAACCTAAAATAACCTCACCAAACACACCCGAACATAAACCACTCTTAACTACTTAAAGTGAAGGTTTACTAACTATATAAGGATATATACAAGATCATTAATGTTGAAATCATAACTCAGAATGCCGACACTGAAACACCCATCTTCCAAGACAAACTTTGAACTTGCAAAACACAAAACAAAATGCCAGCACTGAAACACATGCTCCAAGGGGTTCTGTTGGTTTGGTCAACATCTGTTTAATCAACTGCATTTAGTCAATTATATAGATAGCTGAGAGTGTGCGAGATCAACAGTCCCTGGATAGGGGAAAATTCCATTTCCCCGGTGATTGTTTGATCTCTAAATTAGTATATATAATTAGTGGGGGTGTGGAGGGCACAACACCCCACATGGGTGGTGCAGGGGGGCTTACCCCATGCAAAAAACAATGTTTTAAAGTTACAAGCACAAAGACTCTTCCTTGGTGCATGCATACTAGGAAACTGAGGTTTTGGTTTTCAGTGTAGAGTGGTTTACCTTCAGGATGTCGACATACGTATTTAGTCAACCCACTGAAGGTAAACTGTTCCAAGACAAATTTGGAGTGTGCAAATCATAAAACACTGTTTTTTTGCAGAACAAGCTCTTCCTGCACCATCACAACTCCTGCTACATGCATTATATATAAAATCTATCAAGTCAGAGATTGCACAATAGCATGGAAAGGGCATATCTGATATGTTGACCAAATGGAGAAGACAAAACAAAAAAAAACATACATATGGAAGAAATCGTATTATATATACATTTATATTTTATACATGCCTGACACACATACACACTATTACTGAAAGTTTCACTTGAGTGATAGCAGAATTGTATTTTTTTTTACTATGCTCCGCTTATCATAACCTGTTATTACAGAGGCTAGAGATGTCAATAATAGCATATTAAATAGGTATAATGTATGCAGTTTAAGCACTGTATGTGTCATGGTGCTGGAAAATGCTTACACTTCCATGAACTTGGTATTGGCAAACACTGTAGGTTCGTAGGTGAATACTGGGCTAATGACCACTAGTGTCCTTAAAGCCTAGCTTTGCAACCCAAATGTGACCGACATATTTGATATATAGATGGTCATTTACTGACTACCTCCATCCATCACAGACATAGGAGCTAGACCGGGATAAATTTCCAATTACCCATCCACTGGTCAAAGTTGCACTTAAGCAGGGACAGGGAGGAACTCCGCTTCACATGGATGGGGAGCCTGCTCCAGAGAATGGGGATTCTCTGAAAAACATATCTGTGTCTCCAACATATTCCATTTATATCACAATTAAAATTTAAGTTTTTTATTCTAGCAGTTCTGAAGCTGTTTGTTTTTCAGATGTGCAAAAGGTTCATCAAAATGGGGTCCAGAGATGCCATTTGTGCTGGGCAAAGATCACCTCTCAAAGTCTTACTGTACAGAGTAAAGAGACAGAGCTTTGAGGAAATCAATGTAGGACATTGTGTTTACTCCCTGTATTCTTTATGCAAGGAACTTTTGTGGAAGTTTAAATTACTGTACGTGTCTGATCAGGTACATACCAAAGAGGGCATTATAATCTATGATGGGTTTGATGAGGGCAGAGTACAGTGGTATGATGACCTCTCTGAACCTAGATGCCATGCCATTGATTATAAGTTGAGCAACACAAAAGGATTTTCTTACTACCTTGGACATATGTTGGTCGAAGGCTAAGCTACTATTTACATGAGTTCCTAGATCCCTGACTAGGGAATCAACTTTTATCTATGTTTTATTGATTACGTTATTACCAGGGGTGGCAGACTTCCCAAAAAGTACTATAATGCATTTCTTGGTATTTAGTTTTAAGCCATTGCTTTGGAACAAAGTATTTGTCTGTATTAGAACTTCCTGAAGGGTGTTCTCATCTTATGGGGATTTGATGACTGCTCCCTGTTTGCAATCAGTTGCAAACTTGTTTAGGCAAAAACCTTTGACACTGGCTTTGACTTCCAACAAGTAGATGCCAAAGAAGAGTCGGCCTAGCACCAAGTCCTGGGGGACTCAACTGGTGACCAGCCTCTTTGTGGAGGTGGCCTCACTGATTCTAATCTCATGGGTCCTATCAGTGAGCCAGATATCTATCCAGCATGTTATAAAGGGGTTTATACCTATTTCTGTAAGTTTGTCAACAATGCCAGTGTTGAGTATTGTATCAAATGTTTTTGCCAAATCTAGGGAGGCAGTATGCACAGTTTTCCCCTCATCCATTGCCTTAGTGACCTTTACAAAGAAGTCCACTGGATTCAGTAAGCATGACCTTCCTTTGACAAAGCCAGACTAGGATGGATCCAGTGTGGAGATCTACTATGTCCTTGATGACAATTTCCATGATAATTCTTTACATGACTTTGCAAATAAGACTAGTTAAACTAATGGGCCTGTAGTTTTTAGGGTCTGTTGAAGGCCTTCCCTTATGAAGGGGGATGGTTGTCACAGTCCTCCATTCACATGGCACAAAACCTGTTTTAAGAGTCTAGGGGTCCAGATAAGTCATATTTTAGACTATTCAGGAGGCATCCTGGGATGTTACTGGGGCTCAGTGAGGCCATGTTCTTGGCTTTAGTGAGTGCAACCAGTACATTCTCCCTAATTATAGCTGAAGGGGTTATGTTTGAAGGTATTTTTTGGGAGGGATGGTTGGGGGTGAGAGGGGGAGTAAAGTTGGAACTAAATTTGTTCACTAACAGGTTTGCTATATTGCCAGACTCAGTGAGTGTGGCACTATTAACTGCCAGTTCCACTGTATGCTGCCTTTGAGGTCTCTGACATAGCTGTAGAAGGTCTTATCATTATCTTTCACTTGAGAGACTGCCTCAACCTCACAGTTGGCTGTGGTTGACCTAACTACCCCTTTTAGTTGTCTAGTTAGCTTGATGAGAAAGTTTCTATCTTTATGGCAACTGTCCTTACTGATTTTGCTTTAATTTGTTTATCTTTTGTTGCATCTCCTGCTTAATATGGGATGCCAACAGGGTGGATAATTTCTCAGGCTAGTACTAGACTGACTTCTCGTAGGTACAACAGCCTCTTTGCAGCCATTGAAATGGTTGGACAGATTTTCTGAGAACAATTCAGCATAGGCAGCTGAGTTCTTGGCATTTGGAGGGGCACTGAATTTTGACAAACCCTCACTTAATAAAAGGCAATTCACCTTGGAATAGTTCCTAACTGTTACTGGTTTTAATGGGATCATTCATGAAGTTGATTTTGATGAAAACAGCTTTATGGTACACAGAAAGATTTGTTCATTGAAAGAGCAGATCGAGTTTATGCGTTAAACTTGGCCATGAGAAATCAACCAAGACTTATATTAATAAAAGTGCAATCATACCAGCAGAAAGAGTTGATCCTAACAAAACTGTAGCTGAAAAGTATAAAAACTGGAGAGAGCAGAGTGTTTGAGGAAAATGATTATTCACTCTACACCAAGTAAAAAGGAAGCAAATGTATCCTTGCAATCTGTGAATGGTGAGAGGCAGCTCCGAGATTTAAGCTGCTGTGTCCAGCTATCTTTGAAATATTTTTTCCTAGATGATCAAAGATATTTTTGGATGCAGAACAGGCTAAGGAGAAAACAAATATCCAACAAAAATGATGCAGCAAGCAGAAGGGGATTCTGCTTCTCATTCTTTTGGCAATCTCAAAGATAATTTGCCAGTGTTTCAAAGGAAAATGCTTGATAGACAGTAAACAAAAGCACAGCAGTTGACTAGAAGAATCGGGATTACCTTGACTTAAATCAGAGAATCTGATGCTGGCAGACCATGATGATCAGGAAGAAAACAGCAACATTGAAATTAGTAAATAGGTGTCTATAAAGCATTTATCACATTTGTGAAATATGACTTTGCAAGAAAAAGTGCCAGAGAAGGATGGGAATTTTGTTGGCTTTGTTAAACTTGTGGGTGGACTGTAAATCATATACCCCATGTTATGTCATTAATGTGTAGAAGGAAATGAAAGGGTAAAAGAAATAACTAAGTAAATCAATTTTTGTTCTTAGTATTTTTATAACACGGGCGACTGCAGTGGTGCAGCGGTTAGCATTGTCACGTCACAGCAAGAGGTTCTCTGGTTCGATCCTTGGCTGGGGTGCCTTCTGTGCGGAGTCTGCATGTCCTCCCTGTGGTCGCATGGGTTTACTCTGGGTGCTCCGGTTTCTTCCCACATCCCAAAGACATGCTGTAGGTGGATTGGACATTCTAAATTGGCCCTAGGCATGAGTGCATGTGTGTGCCTTCTGTGGAAGTTGGGTGCCGGGCTGGCAACATGACACTGTAAAACTCCACTGCCAATCATGAGCAGACAGGTGATCCATTGTGGTGACCCCTAACCAGGAAAAGATGAAAGAAGAAGTATTTTTTATAAAACATTTCATGACGTATAAACTGCATATTAAATTGCAAAGCAGTTTTGTATAAGGTGCAGTCAGGGGTATTTAAAATGGGTGCAGGGTGTTTTCAGTGAGCTTTGTATAAGTTAAAAATATAGCAAACAAATGTTTTTTCTTACATGCAAAAATATAACCTTTACATTATAAACAGGATAAGAAAGGCTAGACAGAAGTAAGTTTAAGTTAATATAATCTTGTGAGCTTGGGCTGCTCTGATGGAGTGTAAAACTATTGATTAGATGTAGAAGTAAGATAACTTCCTTTGTTTTCAGAAGGGCAGGTGTCTAGATTAATGTCTTTGGCATAAACTATAAACAATTTTTGTAAGCAAATAGGCTTGAAAAATAAAACAAAATGGTGAATGAAATGAAAAAATAGTTTCTTGCATATGGAAATATATTAACATTTGTTAATGGAAAATTAGAAAGCTATCAGTGGGAAACAGTCTTCAGCCTAAGGTAGTTGTCCAGGGAAGTTTTGTACAGTGTGCTCAGAGTAAAATATACAGAGATTCCTTCAATCTGTAGAGTTGTTTTTTTTCCCCTCATTGCTGACTACTTTTACATGGAGTCAAGCTATCTGCAGGTGCAAGCAATTAATCTTGTGAGTTCTGAACATACGTTGCTCAGGGAAATGCAAAATTTTACAGGTACAATGACAAGCAGTTCCTTAAAAAAATAAACTCTGAAGTTATGGGAAGTGAATACAAGATAGTAACCTCCACAGCCACTGTAATACTTTACACTGTGTATTGTTCTATTGAATACTTAGTTTTATTTAAAGGTAACAACCCAAAGGCACGCACGAGGGACAAAGTGCTCAGTCCAAACCAAAACGAAGGGTAAGACAAAAATGTGGACCAGCACAATGGTTAAGCAGGACAATTATTTAATTACTTCAAAAAGTTAAAGCCATATAAATGGCTCACAACAAACAGACTGGTTTCGACTATACAAAGCCTTCTTCAATGCTCAAGAATCATAACAGAAAATTATGTAGCTCCCAACATCCTGGTCTTAAATAGTAAAAATTTAAAGAAACATTACAAAACTAAGTATGTAATGACAATTCCATTTAAAAAATTAAATTACAGTGGCTGGTACAGTGCAAAACAAAGGGCCTCAAAATCATCTGTAATGGCAGTTCATCTTATGGTCAAAAGAATACACTGGTAGACATTTCAGTGGACACTTCTACTTAAAAATAGCTGTGCTGCACTACTTCTGTTGTGCTATTCATGCTGGTATAGAGAGTCAGAGTAAGGTTGGTTTAAAATGTTGCTACAGCTTTGGAAACTGCTCCCATTTCTTTTAATAAGTATAATATTTTGGGGAGACCACACATTCTACACTGACATTAATGAAATGTTTTTCCTCATGTTTCATTTGAATATTTTTTTATATTTCATTGTGAACTTTGTGTAAGGAAAGGCATGATGAATTACAGGCTGGGAGATCTGCCAACCAATGAACTTCCTCATTTATTGGGAGCTGGGATCAGAACTTGTAATGGATATAAGCCTCAATGCCAAATGTTTAACAATCACTGAGTAGCTCTCATTTGAAGACATGCAGAGGTATGGTTATGATACATAAAAGAATCTGCTACAATCCTCTAAAATTATCCAGTAGTGACTATAGATTAAGAATACATATGACTCAAAGTTAAATATAAAAACTATGGAAATGCACAGACATAGATAAATACACCGTTGGAAAAAAATAGAATAATCACAAAACAAAACCAATGGAGTAACACACTGGCTGAAGTAAAAACATATTCATTATTTAATTAATTATTTATTTTACAAGCCTTTTAGCAGTTAACGTGATTGGCTTAATGGTATTTGAACTGTGTATATATTGCAGTGTCTCATTCTCTCTGTGTCTATGGTCTGATGAAGCAGTAGTGAAAGTGCTTACCAAGTTTCATTTCTTTGGCAACTAAGTTTTATTTGTTTGGTAATAAATACATTTTACTTCAGTCAGCATGTTACTCCATTGGTTTTGTTTTGTGAACAACGATGGATATGTTGAGGAAAGGTGGAAGACTTCGTTTCTTTTCTGTGCTGCGCTACTTCTAAGAATGTCAAAACCCATTTTCTAGAAGAGATTCGCTATTACTGAAATCTGTTGATGCGGAATATTCCAAGTGTGAGCCATTATTACACAGTCAGCCAGGCAGTGGAAAATATTTATCTTCTGTGTTATGTGACAGGCAAATATTGCAGCTAAACATCTGAAAATTGTCTGTGCTCTTGATAGATGAAATACAGGAGCTGCAAACTGGCAGCAAAAGCCTCTTAAATTGAAAGAGTATGTACTTCATATGTAATGGTCTTGATGACATGCGCAGTTAAGTATTTTCCTTATCCAGAACTGCCATGAAGAAACTGCATTCAATGAATGGCAATATAGGCTTAAGAGTTACCATCTTGGACCTTTACATCTTTATGAAATGGTTGAGATCTGGCAGATGTAGAATTGTTCCTGAGTCTTGTTTGCATTGTGATCTGTGAAGAGTCTTGATTAAAAACCTTTTTGGACACTAGGAGAGCCATTCTATTAACTTTTTTGGTGTAAACTTTTCAAAGTTAAATTTAAGGTGATGTGAAACTTGTGAAATTGAGTCAGGGGAACTGGTAAGAAACAGGCATCCCCTAATTTAGAGGAACAACCTTTTGAAAGCATCTGAGGTACCTACTTACCTGTGGTAATCTGCTTTCAATATATGAAATAACAATGCAGTTTTCATGTTACTCAACATATTCATCTTTTGAGATATGATAGATCAAGACTATAATTATAGGGTCCTTTCGTAAAAAGGGATAGAAAAGGAATACCTCTGTCATTAATATTGCTGTGTTACTATGCAGTGCTTCCTGTAGAAATACTCTGGTTACAAAGGAAGTTTCTTTTGGATTGGGATACTGACTTGGGGATCATTTGGTCACTGCTGACCTTGTCTTTTCTGTCAGATATTTTAGCAAGTCAGCTGTGTACTTAATAATATTTTTTAAAAGCAGCAACTAATAAATTCTAAATAATTCTCCTCTAAGTCAGGTACATTTCCATGTAGCCAGTGTTGTACCAACTCTCCTACTGGATGGGTCCTTATAGTTAAGTCCATATTTTGAAATGAATGCACCCATCTTCTGTGCTGCAGAATTATGTCTTTGTTGTTTATCTTTTAGCAGTAATCCATGACTAAGTGTGGGTAATGTAGGAATTACCCATAGTTGGCATAGTTTGATCACAAGGATGATGTTCATGCATTTTTATTTATTTTCTGCCCTCCATTATTTATCAGCTTTTTCTAAGTGCTTTATCTTGCTTTTGTGTGAGATTCTGCAAGTTTTTCACAGTGATTTAACTTAACCCTCAATAAGATGAAGTTAAAAAGCTCTTATGGATCCAGGTTCTTTAACTTTATTAAATCTTTTACAGTACTCACAACACTGCCATTCTTGATGTATCATTAGATATAAACACTTAAAGTGAAAATCCTCTGAGGTAATTTACCTAACACAAGCACATCCGTTGGTATATTAGATGAAGGAGGAGTATTAAAACAGAACACTGGAAACAGGAGTAGCTCAGTTTTAATAAAATCTTTTTAATAGGATCGCAACTTAATGAATGTGTTTTCTGACTTATTGTATAAAGTTCGGCATTACATTACTGCCTTTGAAAAAAGGCTAAATAAAACCAAAAAAAAAAGAAAACTTAAAAGAGATATTAATGATTTCAAGAAAGGTAATTTTTTGTTTGGGCCATTGAAAAGGCAGATAAAGCCACATGTCATGAGATCTTGATTCCTGCTACCTCAGCTCAAACACTGCCTACCAATACAGTCAACATATTTTCAGTACAGCCCATTGGTGTTGCTTCCACATGTTTACAACAACCAATTGGAAAAAATAAGACACAATCCACTTCTACTGGTATAACATTCTCATAAACAGTTAACATTGGTCAAGGCCAACAGAATGTGTTTGTTGATGCCCAGGCTGTTTGAGCAATTGATCTGGTAGATTTTTCTTTTTTGTTAGAAGAACCATTACTGATGTCCCAACCATGTCTCCAGAGGAAGAACTCAACAAAAGAAGACATCTTGGTATCTGATAACTCACAGCCAAACCAGGACATGAAGAAAATGGTATTTAACCTTTCCTCTTACATTATTTCATCTGCTGATGAACTGTCTATATCAAGTAAAGGTCTAAACTTTATACCAGCATGCACCTCAGATATTGCTAAAACTCTGTCGGAGTTCAAATACTATGTTAGGACTTCAAACTTAAAAGTACTGTTTGGGGACAACAATGAAACGTATGATCTAGCCTCTTTACCCCTTACAACTACAATGTTATACAAGTGTTTGAGCATGCTGTTGAGCGAGATAGTTAAGATTTGTATAACAGCAGAATACTAGTAATGTAGAAAAACAGGATATTAGTAAATTTTATAACCTTATTATTGTAATCAAGAACGCTGATAAAGGTGGTTGGGTGGTTGTCTTGGACACTTTGTTTTACCTAAATGCAATGGAACAGTTACTGAATAGTACTGGTTATGAGACAATTACTACAAAGCGAGAACACCAGTTAGTTATTACTAATGTATTGCAATGTTTACAGGATGTGCATACACAAATGAAAATTAATATAGAACTATTTAATTATTTATATACTGAAACTCCCATCACACCATTCATTTATGGTACACCAAAAATACACAAGTCAACATTAAATCCACCATTGAGCATATAGTCTTGGCTAGAGACTGAATCACGGAATCTACATCAAAATTTCTTCAAACCAAACTGGAGGACTGAATTTGCCAAACAGGGACCATGATCAAAGATACAAATGATTTTTCACATCAGCTACCTGAATAGTCACAAGTTAATGACTTAGCAAGTTGTATTTTTGCTACATTAGACCTGGAATCTCTGTTCACAGTTATACCGAATGAACATGGAGTCCAGACAGTTAAAGACTTTTTACTTGATTTTACTGAGTACATACAACCTTATATTAATACATCATGTCACCTTTTAATGTTAGTTCTAACAAATGTCTTCCTGTTCCAAAAGCAGTTATATAAACAGATATGGGGGGTGTAGCGATGAGCACCCCAGTTGCCAATACTTATGCCAATATAGTAATGTACATATGGGAATGTAGATGTCCTAGCAGAGAATTGTTTTTCTGAGCATGTTATAGCGATGGCTTGTTAAAGATTTGTTTTTTATTTGTTGTGTAGATATGGAAACCTTTAATCCATTCTGTGAACATTTTTCTCTTACTTTATATTTCCTGAAGTTAAGAAAAAAGTATCTTTGGATATAATAGATTTTCTTGGTATCATAATTGTTAAAAAATATGAATTGAGAGATTTAAACCACTTTATATAAAAAAAAAACAAAATGGAATGCATATTTGCATATAAATAGTATGCATCCTCAGTTTATGTTTAATAATGTTGTTAAAAGTCAGATGCTCTGGGTGGCAAAACTAAATACCTCCAACAAAAATATGAGTTTACAATTGAACAAGTTGACATCAGATTTTATTGATAGAAGTTATAACCCTCATGATGTTAATGTTATTTGTGATGAAATTAAACAGCAATGTCAAACTTTTTCAGCTGGTAGTTTTAAGAAAAATACTAATGTACATTCCAGAACTATGTCTAGGTGTCTGTTCACATTTAACAACACTGATAATGATAAGCAGATTATGTGTAAATATTGGCATATTTTACATTGTATTCCTGAACTTAGTCTTTTTATATCCACACAACCTAACTTTGGATGTAAAAGTAGTAGTAATCTTAAACATGTACCTTGCTATAACGAACAACCACATACCAATATTTTTCCTAAGAGAGTTAAGAAAGGTACCCACAAATGTGGTACGTACATATATTATAAATATATTTTTACTGGGAAAATCATTTATATACCCTGTTAGTGGATTTGAATACAAGATAAATGCTTATGGAAACTGTGACACAAGGAATCTAGAGTATCTAGCTTTGTGTGATCATCCCCAAGCATATTATGTTTGTAAAACTAACCAGAAACTCAAGGAACGCATTGGCAGTGTCATTTCAAAATAAAAAGACATATTATGACCAATGCCTTGTACAAGCATAAACCAGAAAAAGGCTTTGAACACAAGTTTACATTTTTAATACTAAATGTTTTATATGAACCACTACAAGGGGGTAACATTGCACTGAAACTGATGAATGCTATTGTGTACTTCACCTAAAGGCACATATACCATCAGGACTTATTGGCTGTGTATCTTTAAAACCATTATTGAGAGAATTACATAAATAAGTTTGATTTTATTAATTAATTATTGAATCATGTGACTGTTAAATTTTATTTAAATACTGCTGTGATTTTTCTTTTCATAATATGCCTGAAGAAGCCTCGTTAGGTGAAAGTTTCAACTTGCAATCTTATTAAAAAGATTTTATTAAAACCAAACTATTCCTGTTTCCAGTGACTTTTTATACTCGTGACTTCATGCCCTCTTGAGCTTCAATGGATTTACTGTTTACTGGCTGTTTTTTTGTTACTGGCTTATATTAGATGAAGGAAGGTGTCATATCCTAATGAAAGGTGAATGAAATTAAATTATGATAATTAACTATAACAATATTCAAACAAACAGCAATAAATATGGCCCAACAGGTGAATAAAACTCTCAAGCAGAAGAAATCATAGTCAAATGACTAATGAGAACTTATCAGAGCAAAACTGAATATTACTTATATGATGAACAGCATACAGATTACATTACCATCAGTCAATGTCAGTCATTAGAGTTTCATAGTCCTCATTGTTCAGAAAATGTGTGCCTATGCAACATGTTGTATTAACTTATGTAAATTAGAGGTCTCTGGAACTTAAGGCTCTGAGCTGTTAATGAACTGCTTCTTGCAGTCCAAAGAGCAGGGTTTGAATCCTCCCATGTTAATTTGCTTACTGGGTCATTGAGAACAAGTCACTCACACAGCATTTCAAGGTCAGCCACTAAAAAGAGAGACTTTTCTCCAGTGGGTTTACCTTATTAACAAATAGATAAATTGTACTTCAAATTTGTCTCTTTTGGAGACTTTGCTCCTTCCCAACACATAGACACACACCACCACCACACATAAATTTTGTCTTTTCCAGAATTCTTGAGGAAAGAAATTGAGAACTATTTTGGTTCCATCCCCTGTAAAATGTCTGGCTTTCTGGAAGACTGATGCAGATACACTGTCATTTAATAATGACAGGCATGTGAGTTTCAGACTTTGTTTACTTCAGAAAATGCTTGCTAATGCAAATTTCTAAGTGTATAAGAGAAAGATTTAAAATTCATCCGTGATATTTGAGCCTTTGTCTCTGATTTGTAAGGTAAGAGGTTTGGAAGGAAAGGAGGGTACAATGGAATATACTGCACAGTTCTCACAGGAGTGAGTTGAACTACACCTGTTGGTCATTATATAGTGCATTTGTTCATTCATTTTATCACAAGCTAACATCTGAATGTACACAGTTGTACAAAGGGCTGTAATGGATGGTCACATGTGTGTGCACTAGAGTAGCAAGGGCAGGTCAAAGCTGGTAATCACCCCAGGCACAAAGTGTTAGTGGGTGTGATCATAAGTACTGAAATGCTGATATAAAAGTGATTCTTTGTTTGCTCTTCACTGGAAGAGCTGATGGGAGCATGGCTAGACTGCTGTGGAAGCAGAGACACCATCTTTTGCTCTTCTGTTAAAGAGTTAAGGGGGCATGGATTTCACTTGAAGGGAGCTGAATTGGCTTCCTACAATTCCCTGCCAAAGTTTTTTCCCTTCACTCAAAAAGTTTAGTGGAGGGGGCATGCTCTGTGTCTGCAGATTGTGTGTGGGTCCTCATGCTGTGTGTGTGCACATGTGTCGAGGTGTGTGGATGTCCTGCATCCCAAAGTAGTTATGATGTAAAAGAAGGAAGGCATCAATTTCATTAAGGAGGAGCTTCATCATATCTGAAGAAAATAGATATGCACAGTTAGGTATTCAAAAGGAGGAGGAGGAGGAAGATTCTAAGACAGGAGAGGAATAGAAACCAACAGGTAGGAAATCAATAAGAGGGAAGCTCAAGATTAGGAAAATAAAAATAAAGAAAAAAATACAAAGAGGGAAATGATAATATAGGATATTTAGCACCATCTGTTTGTATAAAATTAGATTATATAATGGTTGAATGATGTAAATTAATATAATTATTGTTTTTTTTTGTTTATGGTAGGCAATTTTAATTTCAAGTTAAGGAAATGACATGGGACATACAAATGTTAGGATAGGTAATAAAATGTGGAGATTTAAAAAAGGTATCATTCTACTTACTGGGCAGGAGCTAGTTACTTGGATAGGTAAGTACATCAGTCACCTGGTCCTTCCCAGATTAATTATTGTATTATTTATCCACTCACTCCACCCCTACCTGACATCTGTGCAGAGTTTATTTAAACCTACCAGCTCGGTAAGTGCCATCTTTAAACTGCAAAATGTTTCTGTAGTCACCAGCTTGTCCCTGCTGAGTCCCAGTGCTCATGGTCCTTGCCAAATAAGTTCCTTCCTGCATTCATTTATTTAATTTGTTTTATCATTTGTGCATACTGTTCTGTCTGTATTTGCCTCAGTGCATATTTGAATTTTACAGAGGTTGGCAGTACTGTATGCTGGTGGTTTGTTAGTAACGTACAGTCGGTTGGCTGCTTGTTGTGTTTCTGCTGTCCAACTAGATGAATCTGAGCTTGTATCCTCTCAGGATTACCAAGGACTGTCATCCTAAACTACTGTAAAGTACTGTTGCACTTAAATGTATTCCCTGATGCCACTAAGTATAATCTAATGCCATGTGGTACTGCTCCTGTAAACATTTGGGCCAGTTCTGCAGATACTGTACATTGTGCAACTGCTAATAGTTATTAGTATTCTACTGTACCGTAGAAGCCTCCAATGCTCATTCTTTTTACTAGTTGCCCTGGTGCTTCTTATTTTTACAGTACAATAGCTGAAACACCGGATGTTCATAAGGGTCATTTGCATATATCCCATGTGCCTCTGTTTCAAGAGATTTGAGAGGTCACTCGGTAGAAGTTCTAGCTTGGCTCGAGTTTTCATTTAGCCTTTTCTAATAAAATGAATAAAAGAAAAAGAAAGCTCGCTCCAAAAATATTTGACAATCAGACCTTGTTAAACTGACAGAACATATAGGTGGAAAATATATCACTTTTAAAAAGGTTTATTTGGAAGTAGAAAAGAGAATAAGAAAAAAGTAAGGAGGAATATAAAGAAAAAATACAGAGATGTGAGAAACAGAACAAGGGCATGAGAGAATAAGGGAGACAGAAAGAGTTGTATATAATGAATAGGCATAATGTGTTATAAGAAGGTTTTTCTTAAATGGAAAGAAAAGAGGAGTCTTCTATCTAAGGGAAAGAGGTAGAAATAAGAAAAAAAGAAGTAATTATGGATGAGAAAGGTAAGGTAAAACATAAGTGAGATGAAATTATTGGGAAACATTTGTGAGTAAACTGTGTGAGAAAAAAACAAAATACCTGAACATGGAAAATGTAATGCTACAAACACATCTGATGGAGAGGATTGTTTAGAAGACTAAACTGAAATAGAAGAATTAGAAATTACAATACCATTAGGAACAGAATGGGCAGCACCAGGACTGGTATGATTAGGATACAGTTTCTATAAAATTATGAAGATACAAATGAATATGAAAAAAGATAATTTTGACTGAATTAAATGAATGGATAAAAGGTATAAAAAGTAAGAATTATGTGGTAGAGTGATAATATTTATATGGAAAAGATATGAAATAAAAGATATAAAGCATTGGAGGTCAATAATATAAAATATAGATGATGAAATATTTCAAAAAACATTCAGAATATGTTGTAGGAGATGTGATTTATGGTATAAAAAAGATAGAAGTGAAGGAAATGATAATGGTGAAAGATGGAGTTGAAATGATATTGAAACAGAAAAAGAAGTCAGAATAATAGCTTCTGATTTAGCTAAAGTTTTTTACAGGGATAGACAAAGATATGATACAAGTTTTAGAAGCTTACTGAATAGGAAAATTGATAATTAATATAATAAGGAGATGTTATGAAACAGCAGTGGTGAAAATGTTAGGAGAGGAGTAAAACAGGGACGTTCATTAAATGTGTTGAATATATAGGTTTTAAGAAAATTAGCCTACCTGAGGGAAGTATATGTTCCCTATACAATTGAAGAAAGAAACTAAAAAACATGTCCAATAATTCTGAGGATCACAATTAAATACAAGAAGAAGAGGGGTAGTGTATACAATAAAAACTATGGTGGTTTAAATCTGAAAAATCCAGTGATGCATCATGTATCTGTTTTGGGTAATGAATGTAAATAAAGGAGGAACAAAATGGCAGGGGGAGATTTTATATTGGAAGTATAATGAAATATGGAATTATGAAAATAAAAAATAAGGAAGGAGAAGGAACACAAGGAGGAAAAAGAATATGAAAATAACATTAGATTATGGGAATTAAAAATAAAGAAGGTTGATAGTTAAAAAGTAGCATAATATGGTCATGGGAAATGGTATTCACCATACCCATGGAAAGAACTGAAACATGAGGATAATAGTTAATACCAGACAGAAGGAAAAGATTTGAGAATTTTCATGACTCAGGAGATTTCTAGTAGAAAATATTGTTAGATGAAATACTGGTAAAAGGTGATGTGACGTATAAAACAACAAAAGAAAGAAAATATATTGATTGCAATAAAGAAAACAATAAAACATTGCATCCTAGAATGGTGAAACAAGAAAGGTTTTAAGAAAACTTTACAAATGAATATAAATGGAAAGAATTCAAAAATGCACATGTGGATATGATATCATACGGGAAATATGAGAAAGAAATAGGATGATATGTTGATAAAGGGGCTAAAGCATTATTTGTGCAATACGGATGTTATGGAAAAGATATGATGAGTTGTACAATAAAGAGGGCAAAGATGTTTTAGCTGAAATAAGAAGATGGTTATAGAGAAAATAATGAAGTGGTTAAAGAAAGCAGGAAGTGGAAAGGATGTAGCTTTTTGTATTAATTTGTTTTTGAAACATGCAAATGCAAATTTGCAATTGGAGTGCGTAAATAATAATTAAGTATAGATTGAATTAAGTTGTATAAATAAACCAACACTACTCTTGGAGCACTAGGAGGTGCCAGAAGGCTGGCAAAAGTGCTTGGAATATTTTAAGATGGAGGAATGAGGAAATATTGCTGCTGTAGAAATTTTGGAGAAAGAATGGGCAAGATAAAATCCCATTTACCAAGCTGGAGAACAGTGGTCTGGATACAGAGATATTGGGGAACTTAATGAAGGAATGACAAACAAATGAAGGACAGAAGGCAAGGTGGAATGCTTTAATGGCATTTGTCAGGAGCATAAGGGCAGCAGCTTCAGAAAGAAGATTAGTGGTAAGAACAAGAGGCAAACCCAATGCTACTGTTGACAGGTATGACATTCTGGACATTTTATTGTCATTATGATTTACTTTAAAAGACATAAGAGCTTTGTTACATTTGGAGTCATAAGACTTATTATGTAATTATAGAGGCCTTTTCAGGTGTAGAAAGATTTATGGGTTGAAAAGAAAAAGAAACATCACATCACCTTGGAAAAAGTTTTAGATCTTTAGCTTGCTGTTCAAAAGAAAACTGACTTGCAATTCAGAACTTCAGAAATAGAATATTTTGACATAAATTTTTTTTTAGACAATATGCCATAACATGCCTGCCTTAAAGAAAATCTGTGATAACAGATATGCATGATGAAAAATTACAGCATATTTCAAATAATATCATAGTGAATGGGAAAAGAGCAACTGTTAGGTATTGGGCAAATGTGTGTGTCACTTAAAATATGCGGATGAAAACCATTTTGTTTAGAAATTCAGAAAAAGTGTAGGCAATGTGGGGAACAAGGAGATACTGCTAGACAGTGTAGATCATTTTGTAGGAATTGCAAGGAGTCAGGACATTTTTGATTTGAATATCCGATGTTGGTAAAATAAAAGGTACATGTAAAAAAATCTGAGACGGAAGATAGGCAATATGTAGAAACAATATTCAGGCAAAAAGACGTGTCTGATGTGAATGGAATGGAACAAATATGACTCAAAGTGAAGAAAAATTATCTAGCACAGAATATACAATAACAACAATGCAGTAATAGCCCTCAGTCCCTTTTCCAGTATTCTCCACACACTCCAGAACTCAAAAGTATTACATTTCCCCAGATTATCCCCACCATCAGAAAGCATGAAAAGAAACACATTTCATACAAGTAAGCCTGGAAAAAAGATCAGCCCAACACAAACAATAGACTTGCATCCTGTGCTCTCAAACAGCCAAGGAGCCATTGCTATAAAGGTAGCAAAAGTATATTAGAAACTGGTGAAGGTCTTACAGAAATATTACAAAATACTTCTGGAAACTATTAAATGCTATGATAAATGACTAGAAATCCATCCGTTCTGAGACTATTCTACATTCAGACCTACTTCACAAATGACTTGAAATTCACAAGAACCAGAAAACCAAACTGGAAGATGTAGAAGAACAGAGTGAAATCCACACAATGTTAGCGTAATAAAAACTTTTAATCCACGCTTTTGTAACCAAACTTCTTCAGAATAAAATATAAATTCTCAACATCACATTTAAAAACAGTTTTGAAATACCTCTGCACCAATGAACACATCTTTCCACTTAAACAATTAATCAATAAAATTTCAAAGCTCAGGAAGTTATTTCCTTATATAGACTACTGTCTTTCAAAAAACAATGTTGACAGCATCATTTATACCAGGTTTTTTTATCTGAATTTAATCTGATTTGCCATAAAGTCTCCTTTTGTTCAAGATTTGTTTTGAAATTGCCACCCCTAAAATTATGACTTTGTGCTCCAGCACAGAAAACAAGAATTTTTTGCACATAGGACCAGTGATATTATGCTTATGAAAAGCACTTGTCTTGTTTTCTAATATCGTAATAATGTTCTTTTATTCTGGCGCATAAGGCTTTTGTAGTCATACCAATGTAGAAAGCACTACAATATGCACACATACAACCCCTTTGCTCTTACAGTTAAAATGCCCTGGAACTTTCCAAATATAAGGCAAATGTTCTAAATTAACTAAGGGACCTTCAGAAATGTATCTACATATATTACAGTTTCCACACTTATACATGCCCCATCTTTTCTGTGTGATGTTAGAGCAATATACAAATTTGTTTCTCTCTCTTTCTAAAATATTTTTTTAAATTGTTTTGATTTTTGTATACAAACCTTGGTTGGGTCCCCACAATAGATTGTAAGTCTTTGTTTCCCTCTAGACTTTTCCAGTTGTCAGAAATAATATTTCTGATAATACCACTGTCTACTGTCATGTCCAAACAAAAGAAATCACCAACATCAGATGTGTTTGTGTCATGGTTCTGTTTTGTATTGATGTTGGAAAACCCATGCTCAAGGAGGGCTGGAAACCCATGCTCAAGGAGGGCTGGAAAGAGACTGTCCCTATTCTGTATAACATAGTCAGCCTGCTCTTTCAACAGGGTCTTACTATACTCTCCTTCAACAAACAAGGTAGTAATAAATTCTATTTCCTTCAAAAAGTCACCCATTTCACTTGTCATTCGACTAGCTCTTATTCCTTTGGGAATATTATTCTTCATATATTGAGGGTGCATGCTAGTATAATGCAAGTAACTGTTAGTGAAAGTTTCTTTCCTAAAAATCCTAACTAACTTGTGCAGCTTAACATACCATTCCAGAATCACATTCAAAAAATGGACTTTTAGTCCCACATCTCCCAGAACAAATTTTAAGTATCCTGATCTGGAATTAAGGGTATCAACAAAACTTTGTACGTTTTGTACATCCCCAACCATGACAAAAAACAAGTCACCAATAAATCTCTTAAGAAATATAATCAGGTATTCCATGATTAGTGATTCCAGCAGAGTACATTCCCAATGACCATCACAATGTTCACAAAAGATGGTGCTGCGTGGGACCCCATGGCTACCCCCCAAATTTGTTTGTATATTTTTTTGCTAAATACAAAAATATTATTTAATAAAACATCTATTAATTCACAATAAAAATCGCTTTCAAAATTACTGAATGTAGAAAATGTATTTAAATATTCTGACTTCTTCCACTCCCTCCAGGTGGGGAATACAGGTGAAGAGAGACAACATCAAGACTAAACATCACTTGTGTGGTGGGATCAAAAGCTGCAACTAAAGTATGTTCCCTGATACTGCTTAAAAGGTCCCATGGGTCTTTCAAGTATGAATTCATTTGTTGAACAATGGGATTTAACTTAGAACCCACCAATAAGGAAATACCCTCTAATATAATTTGGGGCAGATGCAATGGGTCTAAATGGAGGACAAGTTTCACTTTTATGTGTTTTAGGAATTCCAAAGAAGGAACCTAGTTTTGGATTGTCTATGTGACAAAAATCATGAAAGGTCCTTCTCTAAATTACTGTTCATTAAACTCTCAAACAAAAAAGAGTAAACACTCCTGAAGCTCTTAGCTACTTCCACCATATCTGTTAATCTGTATTCTAAACTGTTACCTAGCATTTTCTCTGTACAGGTAACATATTCCTCTTGGTTCATTAAAACTAAAGTACCCCCCCCCCCCTTGTCACTGTTACCATTCTCCTGTATTTCTTTTAGGGCTTTGTTTTCTTCCTTAGATAAGTTGTGATACATTTTTCTTTTCTTTACCCCACCCCCATAACATTCCTTATTTCACTTTAACAAGCTGATTCAAAAACTTTGATAGTGTGCAGCAAATTAGGGTTGTAGCATGAAGGCTTTACATATTTAGTGCTGTTACTAACAATGTCTTTAAATACATATTTCAAGTTTAAAGACCTCGTGTACTTTTAAGGCTTAACACAGTGTTTGCTATGTTTGCCCTCCTTGAGGGTACAAAGTTTAAGCCCAAATTCAAAACTTTTAAATGATTTTCATTTAAAATAAAAGTAGACAAATTTATAACATTGTTTACAGGTACAGACTACATATTTAATTGTCCGTTGAAGAATTTGACGCTGTTCGTTCTCTTCTCCTTAATGTGCACATTCTCTGGCTTCTGCCCTCCTTCTCCTTGGCTAAAAAAAGTCTTAGTTCTAGCCCCAACAACATTTTCATCGTTGGTTGTTGTAGGGTTAACAAACAGTCCATTGCCAACACTAGAAGTTCCTGCTTCCACAATATCCGTTACAGAGCCACTAGTTCCTTCCAGTGGCAACTGGTGACTTCAAATCAAAGGGGGGCTGCAGGAGACAGTGGAATGGGTGGGGCTAATGGGAAGGGTTGTGGCCAACTAAAAGGGTGGAGCTATGGTGCAATGGGATCACTGCTGAACATGCTTTCTAATTTACATTAAATAAATGCTCAAGTCACTATGGCACATGATAAATACTCTACACAGCACATATTGTTCCATGTATTATGTATATACAGGTTGGTTTGAAGACTTACCTCTGAGGTATGCTGCAAGCAGTACTTTGTACTCTGTTTCTGCATCTGATGAGAAGCTGTGGTCTGGTCTGGAACACATCAGGTTATACTGGATTTCTTCAGAGTGAAATCCACACGATGTTAGCATAATAAAAACTTTTAATCCATGCTTTCATAACCAGACTTCTTTAGAGTAAAATATACATTCTCAAAATCACATTTAAAAACAGTTTGGCTACGAAAGCTTGGATTAAAAGTTTTTATTACACTAACATTTTGTGGATTTCACTCTGTTCTTCTGCATCTTCCAGTTTGTTTTTTTGGTTCTTGTGGTCATCCCGGAGTATTTCTACATTTTTGTACTTGAAATTCACCTTCATTTATCAGACTGTTCTACATACAGACCTACTTCACATCAAAATATTCATTACAATAACATCAGTAACCATTGAAAATCGGCGAGCTTCTTCCACTTTAATTCAGTGCTGCTTCCTGCAAACAAGGCCACTGAAGAATATTGAAACAAAAGAGTTAAGCCCTCAAAGCGATATCCAAAATGTATTATGGTGGCAACAAAATAATGATAAACCATTATAAATCATTATCACCCTAAATGTACCACATGCACCATCCCTTATCCATAGAAACATGCAACCGTTGATCCAAAACCCCTCCCGTCCATCAGTCCATAGACCAATTCCAGTACTGTGTCCTGTACAAAAATAATGGAAACACTGTCATATAACCAATTAATGGAATACATCTTAGTTTGTAATTTCTTGTCTAAAATACATTTTTAAGAAATATGATAAAAAAGTTTATTTATTCTAACTCCATCTTTGAAGATATGGAAAAAGTACAGAAAACAGGTGCCCTCTTTATTGGCCCAATATGTACTTTCAAAGCAGTTAACCATATTTTGCTACTCCAAACACTAGCTAATTTTGAATAGATGATAGGGCCCTGTATTAGGTCTCTGCTTACCTTTACAAAAGTGGATTTACAATTAAACAACTAAAACCTCAGAAAAAGGAACTTTTACAACAAGACTGCAATGAGACTAATACTCCTAATGCTACTCTTCTCCTTTGACATCAACAACTTACAAAGTCTAATTTGTACCTTATATATAAACAGATTTGTACTTCACCCCAACAATTCCTTTCCCAGGTTACAAGACAAATATGCAACTTGGTTTCAATTCACCTTGCGACTAGTTAATCAAAATAGAATTTATCTGCTGTAAAAAAAAAACTACTTTGCTGTTCTGCATTCATCAAAAAATGAAATTAAGGACTTCATAAGTTCATACGTAGTTAATAGGCTTTTAGTCTTGGGGACCATTCTGGAGTCTGGCATTTATTTTTGGTTAACCCTAAGTATTTTGTGTATAACTGACTTTCTCAAGGTCACACAATAGGCAAATAAAGGGTGAGGGATTCAAACCCTGTACTACAGGGAATGTACATCACAACCTTAACCCTCTGTGCCATCTGCCAGTATTCACCATTACTACCTCTCATGGGTAGTACTTAAACAATAAAGTTATCTGGGGATAACTTTTGACCAACAATTAACATTCACCACTCATGTACAAAATATCATAAAATAGTCTTCAACCATCTAAGGACAGCAAACAAATACTCCAACATAGTTCTCCTTGAATCAATACAATCCAAGGCATTACAAACCATAATCCCAGTAATACATGATCACTTTCCATTACTTGCATTATTCTGAACCCAAATCACCGAAAACATCCAAATGTCAGTGAATAAGATGTGCAAATTCATATACCTAGGAGGCCTGCAAAAGTATTACTGCTACTGATCAAACAAATCCATCTGGATGCCAATAACAGCAAGGGACACTTTACTACAGGTTGCTACATTACTCATATTACCTACCACTAGCAAATATATGGCACAGAGAAGCCAATTATTCCCTTTGCTCTTCCTTAGTCAATACCATACTGTTGTCAAGACCTCACTAATACAAAGCAATAGGAGAACAAAATCCTCCAAAATTCACCTGAAGCATGGAATTCTTTACTTCAAAATATTAGGAAACTCCATGGTTTGCATACATTAAAATGAAGCTACATCAATTTCTTATCAATGGAAATAAGTGGCATTATGGGCATCAGAACAATTTACTTATACTTAAAAGGTTTAATTCATTTCCTTAAATGTGCAGCCACTGAATATTTATTCATAAAATAGATGGACTGCATGCTTTTTATTAAGATTGTTATTGCATACAGCATATATATATATATATATATATCTTTCACTACTGTTTAACCTACACAACAGTTGTCTCCATAATATTACCTTGCAAATATGAAAACTCTTTTTTTGTAGTGTACTGTATTTGTTAATTGTATTTCAATGTAGGAAACATAGAAACTATGAATATGGCTCAGATCGTTGCTGAAAATGGTCTGTGGACCAGCTGAACTACTCACCTAAAGTAAACAAATCACACTAATACATCCAGCAGTGGAAACTCATCTCCATTATAGTTACAATGACAAGCTTCAAACCAGCAATTTTTGTAAATTAGTTAACAAATCCCTACCTACTTTCATGCCAACCCAGTGACAGAGGATGTCACATAAAAAGGACAAACAGTGCACACAAATGCACACACAAACACTGTGCCTGGCAATGTGCATACATACGTGCATAATTGTGGAACTACCTCTTTATACAGCTATAGCAAGTCACCGGAAGTTCCAATAGGCAAGGATTTTCTCACTTCAGTAAGATTGACTCCACACATTCCAATGGTAAACTTCAGAGGGCATCTATAAATTCCATATTACGCATGACCGAACATGGCTTAGTGTTATAGCTAGCCCCTTAATAATTAAACCAAATGCTGCTTCATCATCAATGAACGAAAGCTGGCAGATATACAAGTATACTTTAACAAAAATTGAACAGCTAATCACTCAAGTAATCAATGTGTTTCTCTATCAGTGGCATCTCTTCAGCTGCCACTACAGAACTTCCTAAAAACAGGAAACAGAAAATGTCCTTTCTTAGGCCAGATTCATAACCACCCTTTCAAATTAGAAGATTTAATAGAGCACAAACACTATTTTTTCATATGAAAGATGCAAGAGAGAGCCCAACTAAATTGCTTCAATGTATTTGTAAGGTACAGGTGATACCTATGACCATAGCATTTGGACAGATGAAATCCTGAAATGAAGGACTTGTTAACCTAGCAATCCTAGGACTGATGAACAAAACATCCATTTTCCCAGCAACTCTGTCAAGATCAGGACACCCAAATTAGCAAGCTGACAACTTGGAAATGATTTGTGAGGTTATGCATTTGTTTATATTCCCCAGTACTACAGCAATAGTACCCCCAAAATGCTGAATTTTAGTATGTTGAAAAATTAGACTAAGCAGAAATAGTTTTATATATATATATATATATATATATATATATATATATATATGGGTCTATCTGAGTTCATCGACACTTTAAAATACCGACAATGGATTGACCGACACGAGAATGTCGAAAGTCACGTCACCGACGCCAGAAGATCGACGAGGCAGAAGACCGACGGAGGAAGACACCGGCGCTGAGAAGCTGTGATGGGGTAAGGGTGCGAGTAAGGTAAGTGTGCGATGCTGGTGTTTAGTAGGGGTAGGGGTGGGATAAGTGAGTTAGGGTTAGGGCGCGGGTTAGGTGAGTGTGCGAGTAAGGTAAGTGTGCAATGTTGGTGTTTTGTAGGGGTAGGGGTGGGATAAGTGAGTTAGGGTTAGGGCGCGGGTTAGGTGAGTGTGCGAGTAAGGTAAGTGTGCAATGTTGGTGTTTGTAGGGGTAGGGGTGGGATAAGTGAGTTAGGGTTAGGGCACGGGTTGGGTGAGTGTGCGATAGTGACGGACCTTAGGGTAAGGGTTTGGGTCAGGGTTGTGGTTAGTTGTGTATGTGTGGGTTAGTGTTTGTTTGTAAGGATTTTGGTGTGCTTGTGTTGTGTGTGTGAGTGTTGGATAGGGGATGTGTTTTGTTTGTTGGTATGTTGTGTCGGGTGTATGCGATGTCGTGTTTGTGAACTGTCGATCTTCTGGCGTCGGTTAAATGAGTTTCGTTGTTTTGGTGTCGGTTAATTCGTTTTCGGTATTTTAAAATGTCGATGAACTCAGATAGACCCATATATATATATATATATATATATATATATATATATATATAGAGCTCTACTTCAAAATGTTGAAAACTCATAACATCTAATTTCAAAACAGCGAGACCATAAGATCGAAAATTCAAAATATCTAAAACTCCTGACATTGAATCTCACAACATTGAAAACTACAAAGCAAATATAAATAACATCCCCTCCCCCTATAACACCACCAAATGAAAAAAAAAACACTTTTTACTATGTTTTTGAAGGCCTCCCTGCTCCCCCCACACACACTCCATAAATTAAACATACCAACTCTGAGATCGCACTACAGTGAAGAGAACGGTAATGCTCCTGTTGCACTTACCGTTCTCTTCACTGCAGCGCGATCTCTGAGTTGATATATTTAAGTAGGGGGTGCAGGGGGGCTTGCTTTTTAGTTCATTTGTGTTTTTTTTTTTCAGTTTTATATATATATATATATATATATATATATATATATATATTACATAATTTACCATCACATCTTTGGTAGTGCACTTCCTTCTTTGCAAAACAGTTTTATTGCAAGTATATTAACACTACTTCAAGTAAGTATGGGAGAGAACAGATCAAACAGACAAAGGATTTGACTTTTTATCAGAGTATAGGCAATGTGAAAGAAATGCTCTGGTAGAGTTTTTAGACGATACAGAACAGAAGCAGTTGTTCAAAAAGGATAATTAGTGGAGCATATAAATACTGCATGAAATATCAGTCCGAGAAGGGTAGAAAACATTGGGAAGAGAGGCTGGATAAACAATTTACAAGAGAGCAATGGAATAACATACGTACGACTCCTCTGTCTGCAACAAAGTCTAGAATGTTTGGAATTTTTGCTTGGAAGTGTTTGCATAAGTATTTTTACACCCCAAGCAGACAAAGAATCTTTCCTCAGGCAGATGGCAAATGTTGGAGGTGTGATGGAGAAAAGCTCACCAAGATTCTGCCCCAGCTTGCTGTGAGTGAAAGGTTAGTTTTTGTCTGCTTGTATTTTATGTTGCTTTATTGCCTTCTGTTTTGTATATCGTGATTCATTTTCTTTACCCTATGTTTTACTAATATTCGGCTTTTAACTGCATATTTAAACTAGGGAAGAGACCAAATCGGTGTCTATTGTAAATCACACAGAAATTAAACTCTGTTGTCTTTCTAGTTGCCTGCCACTTATGTTAACTTTACCACATATCTCCTTCCCTCTCCTCTTTCACTGGATTGGCTATTGTGAGTAAGCACAACATTTTGTGAAATCACTCCCCTTCAACTCTTTAAATTATTGGCCATCCCACTGTATTCCATAGAACCAGAATACAAAGTGCCCATCCCTTCCACACTACCTTGCTCTTTTAAAATTAGTGGCTGTCCACTTAGATATGAAAGAGGGAGTAACTGCTTAGCTAACTACTTAGTGCACACTGCAGCTCTTAGGATATTAATCCATTGTTTCCATCTTACCTTTAAAATCTACAACATCTATTGCAAGACCACCAATTATAGGGCAGCCCACATTCTGCCGCTCAGTAGTCATCTTGGGATTAGTGCTTCTGTTTTGCTCCTGGTAAGAGAAGGAGCACAGGGACATTATTTTCTGGGGACTGATGATTACCAGAAAGCCTAGTAACTGCTTCACAGGTGTTTGTTTGGAATTTGTGTTTATATTTTGCTCCTGGTGAGAGATGATGTACAGGGCATAAACTCCTGAATCTGTCTGATTGGGAAGTGAGTGTCTGTGTTTGACCTTCCTGACTAGACAGGTTGCTATTCAAGATGTCTACCAGAAAAAAGCTACAACAAGCCTACAGACCCCTTACATCATCAGGGACAAGACTGTGGATCACCAAACAGGTTGTGGCTGGGTTCTCATCTTGGGACTGTTGCTATTTTTTGCTTCTGGTTAGAGAAGAAGCAAAGGTGCATTGTATCTTAGCAGCGTGAAGCTGTGGTGAGATCAACACTAGTAATAGTCAGGCAGCAGCCATTCAGGTGACTCCCATCTTTTTATGGTGAGATCAACACTAGTAATAGTCGGGCAGCAGCCATTAAGGTGACTCCCATCTTTTTATGGTGAGATCAACACTAGTAATAGTCGGGCAGCAGCCATTCAGGTGACTCCCATCTTTTTATGGTGAGATCAACACTAGTAATAGTCAGGCAGTAGCCATTAAGGTGACTCCCATCTTTTTATCATTCTTGACAAGCTAATTCTTTCTTTTCAGTAAGTACTTCCTAATTTAAAGTCAATAAAGTTAACTTTATTGTCACTTTGATTCACACAAGTGCGAACTGAGTGAAATGACGTTTCTTTGGACACAATGTGCATACAATACATAGACTATATTTAACATGACGATAATGCACAACATTTTATAGACACAGACAAACAACAGTAATAAATACTTGCATTATTTGCACGGATTTAATGGATTGTCACTCATTACTAGATTATTAGTTTATTTTCACTGTAAAAATTGCACTTAAGCAATTGATTTAAGGCCTACGTTTACATTGCACAGTAAGACAGTTCAGTTTGATTACTGCTGACTTTGCTGCCTAGGTGCGGGTAAGACCTTGTTACATAGTGCACTATAAAGACTTTTCAGTATTGTTTAATTACTGCCTTAATGTTCAATGTGAAGGATACTGTTCCTAGAGTTCAGTAACCTGATGGCTAGTGGAAAAAAGCTGTTTCTGAATCTTGTGTTTTTTGCAGTGTATGCATCAAAAGCGCCTTCCTGATGTTAAATGTGAGAACAGCTTGTAAGCAGGCTGAGTGCCCTGCTGAGACATCTGGACATATGCAGGTCTTGTATGGATGGGAGGGAGTTCCTGATAATCCTCTCAGCTGCTTTCACTACCCTCTGGAGGGACTAATGCTGAGAAGCAGAGCAGCTTCCATACTGCACTGATTTGCTTCTAACTTCAGAATATCAGCATAAATACTTCATCCATAACTCATCAGACTCTACTTATTAGTTTCCCCTCAAGTGCTTGGCAGTGCCATGTATATCCACAGACAACTTTAGTTGACATTTTTCCTGTAAAAGCACCATTGAAAATTCACTAATACTAAGTTACACACATGACAACTAGTTGCAGTTACAGGCACTGCCCCAGAGTTACAGACTAAGTACTCCTGACATTACTTTATATTCTCACTGCAAATGTCTAAGCAAAAAAGGGTCTGTTGACATGGATATGAGCTTTTCCACTATCTCCATTACCAGCTTGGTGGATGTGGACATCCTCAGGCAATGTTGAAATTGCCTCATGTTTACTGACAACCAGTTAATTCTCAAACAGACAGATATGTGAGGGATGTATTTCCACAATGTCACGGAATGTCACCCTGAATGCACTCTGTCAAAACAACACCCACAAGAAACACATACAGCCACATCTCATGGAGCCTCTACTACTAAGCCCATAAGGCAAGCCATCATGGAATCCAACATTCTAGTCATTGGAGGCTCTATTGTGAGACACACTGATGTTCCTCTCACCAGGATGAGTAAGGAGAAAGACACTGTCAGTAGCTTATCAGGACCCAGGATCCACCACATTATGCACACACTCACGTCATTATGCCTCAAGTACAAGTATAACTCAGTCGTAGTCCATGTGGGTGTAAATGACAGGAGACGTACCTCTCTAGACTATATGAAGAGAGACATCGTAGAGCTCTTGGAATATTTGTCTAAGGCTGATATAAGCCTAGCATTGAGCAGCATTTTACCTTCTCCAAGGATGATGCCACAACATGAAGAAAAGATGACTGACTTTAATAATTGGTTAAGTTTCTGGTGTCATTCTAAGGGGGTGCAATATTTGTGGAAGGAGATGGTCAACAGAGCACTCTGCTTTGCCAGGGTTGGTCTGCAACTCTCCCCTCCAGGCTTTTGAATATTACCGAAAACATTGTCCTGCCCCATAGCATCTTTTTTAGGCAATGCCAGACTGAAAGTACTTCTGACATAGCAAATCAAAACCAATAAAATCTAAAGGTATTACTGCTCAGTACTAGGAGACTGATCAAAAATAACTCCACCCTCTAGAAGCTCTCTCCATCCTAGAGAATGCTGATGTTTGTGCAGTCACTGTGACATGGTTTAAAGCCATGGAGAGTACACAGACAGTGCAAGGCTATATTGCCTTCCACATATTTAGACCAGCTACTACACAGACAGGGACTAATGGTGGAGGTCTCTCTATTTACATCACAAATAAGTATACCTCAAGGCTGGTCAAACAGGACAATGCACTTGAGCTTCTCTGTGTTCAAATCACCATAGGAAAAATCCAGTACCACTTGCTTGCAAGTGACAAATCCCCCTCTATGACCCCAAAAACCCATACCATGTATTTAAACTTATTGGAAATACTCACCATCCAACCCAATACCATATTTATTGATTACATTAGTTACCCCACTATTGACTGGGAATTGTATATGACAGCAAATATACAGGCACAGATATCCCTGGATGTTGTAAACACAAACTCCCTGTACCAGACTGTCAATACACCAACAAGGGGTGCAACCATACTGGATCTGGTCCTCACCAATATGGGAGAATGCTGCATACCCCCTAGTGTAATGTCTTCTCTGGTAAGGTCAGACCACAAAATGGCCTCCTCTGAAGTAAAAAATAAAACCTGGAACCCCAGCTAACCCTGAAATATTCAGAAACTACTCTAAGGCTAACGTCCTACTATTAAGTGATAACCTGGCAAAATTTCAAGCCCCCATAAACCCTGAGAACACTGCTGCCTATGCAGAACTGTTCACACAAACCCTACAGAAGCATGTTAATAGCTGCAAGAGTCAGCTGTACCCACTAGGAAGAAGTACAGAACTAACTCAAAAAACAAATCACCCTGGTGGAATCACAGCCTATAAAATCATGGCAAAAATTAGTAGGGGGCAGCATCCATCAGGATAAAAGCACTTTTATCAAACTAAAAAAACAACTCAGAGGACAAATAAAAAGTCTACCAAAGCCAGATGTGTGGTAAATTTGGCCTGCCAGGCCAAGGAGAACCACAAGGCATTATTTAGCTATATCCACAACTTCAAAAACAATACACAATTGTTTGCAGAGCTCATTGTAAATAGAGCCACCTATACTGAGCCAAATGATATAGCATACCTACTGCCCAATAAATTCAGCTCCACCTTTACCCCTCTCTCTCTCTCTCTCCCCTTCAACCTTCCTCAGGAAATACCATAATATAAATCCCTCTGCTGTCACTAGAGAAAAGGTCCTTAATGCTCTCTCTAATGCCAAGAACACTGCATCAGAGTCCAGACAATATCCCATGATTCCTTCTAACTAGCATGAAACATGATCTATCAGGCCCTCTGGAATTGCTATTTAACTGTAGCTTCCGTACAGGCCTCAAGAATGGAGAATAGCTACAGTTATCCCTCTTTACAAAGGTGGGCCAACTACAGATCGACAAGTCTCACTAGTCTCATATGCAAAGCCATGGAAAGAATTACCATATCAATAATGACAGAGGAAATCTCCACACACTGGACCCAACCCAGTTTGGTTTCATCAAGGGCAGGTCATGCCTACTCAACCTGGTGAACTTCTTTGATGAGGTTACCAGAGCAATGGAGGAGGGAAAAATGGTTCACACTGCCTACCTTGATCTGGCCAAGGCATTTGACACAATCCTCCACTCAGGCACTGTTGACAAACTTAAGAGGTTAGGTACAAATTTTTATCTCACCCAGTGGATAGCTAGCTGGCTCACAGACAGGACCCAGGAAGTTAGAATTGGGGAGTTCACCTCTACAAAGAGGCCAGTCATGAGCAGAGTCCCTCAGTGATTGGTCCTGGGACCACTCATTTTTTGGCATTTACTTCTCTGAAGTCAAGGCCAATGTCAATGTCCTCTTGATGACAAAATTTGCAGAGGACTGAAAATTAGGAGCTGTCATTGACTCATCCAGTGACACAAATATTGTCCAGGAAGGGCTGACAGAAAAACAACTGGTGCCAGAGCCATGGACTAAAACTAAATGCCAAAAAATGTATAATAGTATTCTTTGGAAATCCTCCACCCCTGGTAATGATCATATTGACAACACACTCCTACGATTTGACCCAGTAGTCAGGGACTTGGAAATGCACACAGACAGCAATCTACCCTTCGACTATCACGTGTCTATAGTAATCTGCAAATCATTCTATGTTGCACAACTTATAAACAAAGGTATGGTATCTTGGTCCAAGGAAATCATTGTTCCACTGTATTCAGCATTCATCAGACCTGTTATTGAGTATAATGCCCCTTTTGGTATATACCTATCAAGGCATATCCAATAATTGGAATGTCCACAAAGTGTCTCACTAAAAGAATACAGGGCATAAGTAATATGTCCTATGCTGAGCACCTCAAGGCCCTATCCATGTATTCTGTCTCCTACAGGCTGTTGAGGGGAGATCTATGCCTAGAATACAAGGCATTGTAAATACCCCACTCTGATGGACCTCCTGTATATCTGCAAAACAAACCGCACCAGAATTGTCCATTTTAAAGACTTAAACCTTGCATGGGATATAAATAGGACCTGCTGGAGAGACGGATATGTATTCTAGAGACTACCCTGAGTATGGAACAGGCTTCCCCCATCCATGTGAAGCAGAGTTCCTCCCTAACCCAATTCAAGTGTAACTTGGACAATTGGATAGGGAACAGGAAATTCATTCCTGGATTGGCACCTATGTCTCTAATGGACACAGCTGCCAGTAAATGGTTCATCTCCCAAGCCCCAGCTTACAGTTATCAAGGGCATCAAAACTTGTCAGAGATTTGTGATGCATGGCTATGCTTAAAAAAGGCCTGTGTGAAGTGTAATGAGTTTGCAGACTTTAAAAAATTCCCTACAGAGTACTTGCAGAAATATTGGTTGAGCAAATGGATGTAACTAGGGAAATGACTCTCTTACGCTGAGACACAGAATCTGGATTGCCTAGACAAAGAAGAGCATTGCTAAGTTTAAATGTTGGTAGCTGCCAAAAAATCAATTACTAGAAAATGGAAATCACAGTCTAAACCAGCTTTATTTTAAGTACTGAATATGGTAACAGAGATACAAGGAAAAAAAAGGGGGGGGACAAATTACATAGAAATAAATAGAAATTGAAGGAACAACCCATTCAAATTAAGTTCAGGAGTTGGATAAGCAGTGAGGGTTACTGGAAGGCAGGAACTGAGCAATGTACGTAATACTGGACTGATGATAATTATAAACAGATATATGCAATGTATAATGTATTCAACTGCAAATACGTTAAATTATTTGTTTTATTTTAATATGTTTGCCTATATCTTAAGTGATAATTTAATAAAGGTATTAAACAAGGATTTGACTTTTAATACTGCAGTAAAACCATTGCACTTGCAGTTTGTTTGGGGGGATGGGGGATGACTGATGGAGAATGACTGCTTCTAAGACAGGGCTGTTTGGGTAGTCACCAATTTTAACTGTTCATATGGGCACCCCCATTTTAATTACATGAGACAGAGGAGTATATAGAAGACAACAGTGACAAGCCAGGATTTTTTTAGATAGTTTAGCTGAACTACACACACAACTATTTTAAGAAGACAAATGTCTAATTGCAAGAATAAAGACTGTGGTATTGGTTACTCAGTGTCTTGTATTGGAAGATTAGGCATATTAAGAGCTATTGACTGAGTGGAGGTGTGGGGAAGGAGACATATAATGGATGCATAGCCTAGGAATGAACCCTGGCTGGTGTCTACTGAGGGATAATAACATAACATTACACAGGTTTTAGACAAGTAAACAGAAGTTGCTTTCATGTTTGGTGCAGACAAACTTTATTAATGTATTTATTTTCTAAAAGGACAACATGAATTGATATTGAAAAGATTTCAGGAATTAACTGAATATGCCATACAAAATAAAGAACTCTAAACAAGATAGTTGAAAGAAGTAGAAAAGGGTGTTGTCAGATCTGAAATGTGTCACAATGAGAGCAGACTTAGCATGCTTCTTTACCCTTGAAACTCAAATTCATTCAAACCCACATTTAAAGAAAATGCATCTGCCAGTGGTGAATTAAGTTTACCTTTGTGCTGTTTTCAAACCCTAGGGTGCTTGCACACATTTTTTGGCCCATGCATACATGCATGTTTTCTTTGATTGACATCCTGATTGTATTAAATTATATTCCTTGTATAATATAGTGATTTTTAAATTTGTATATTTGAACATTTTTCCAGTAAGCACTGAAACAAAATATATGAACCAATCAGGGAAAAACTACCCATTACAGAACATTTCAACCACAAATGGCCACATAAACTTCTGTCATTACAATCTACCAATATCAGTCAATATACACAACTTCTGCAGAAGTAAGTCATCTGAATAATTCCACATTAAAGAGATCTGTAACTAATGAAGAGGTTGCTGCTGGCAAACAACTTTACATTTCAGTGTTTTTGTATAAAAATTCAGTGTCTGCTTCCCGTGAAGAATAAATTGCCCATGTTACATTTAAAACAAAACATTCGTAAGCTAGTAATGTTGCAATAGGGAATGGCAGTCAAACTGGCAATAGCTTCATAGGTACTAGGCATCCCATCCAAAGGAGGACAGACTCAGGACTGCAGCACCCTGTCCCCCTTAAAGGGGACTGCAATACAAGCACTCCATCTACATGGTGTGGAAGCAGAACCCACAGCCTTCTACGCCAAAGGCAAGTATGCTACCTGTTGTGTGCACTAACACCTCTTTCAAAATTTATACCACAAACACTGATGATGGTCATTTCCTAAACAAAACAGTTACACACTGAAAACAGAGTTAGCATAAGCAACAGTAAACTTATCTTCCCTTAAAACTCAACATTCCTTAAAAATGCACCTGCTAGTGTAGAGGATTTAGGCTCTAGGGTCCTGTATTCAAGGTACATGGTTTGAGCCATTTAAGTTAACCAACCTGCCATCCCTAACTGGGGTATCACACACACACACACACACACACACACACACACACACACACAGACACACACACACACACAGACACACACACACACACAGACACACACACACACACAGACACACACACACACACAGACACACACACACACACAGACACACACACACAGACACAGACACACACACACAGACACACACAGACAGACACACACAGACAGACACACACAGACAGACACACACAGACACACACAGACACACACCTAACCAGTTTCAGTGTTCACCTGCTCATCGCAATGTCGATTCTCCATAAAAATCCATGTTCGCTTGTCTTGGCTCTTAAAAATTGCATATTTTTCACTGCAATGTTTAAACTGTGCATGTGTCTTTAGTACAATGTATGTACAGTAACTACTAAGGATGCACTGTGTGTGTGTCCCTAACGAAGGAATGCAATGCACACACAGTGCATCCTTAAAGAAGGAGAAATTTAAGTTTTATGGCACATCTCCTAAAGACAGCAGGCCCTAAGTGAGTGCCTAAGTCGCCCAATGGTGGCTCTAGCGCTGGTCAATTGCATGCACTTATTGATTATACCTTTTTCAGCACTCTTCTTTTGCTAAAGCAGTTTATATACCAGAAACATATAATTTTGCTTCCCATCACAAGAAACATGCACTAGAAAAAAGGCAACTGTGATTCTTCGATATTACAACTTGTTGATTCTACTAGGAGGACATATCAAACTGAACAAAGGATAGTATTACAACTCTACTGTTACTGTTCCAGCTGAAGATACAAAGTCTGAAGTAATAGACCCTAAAGCTGGCCATCCAAAGGCTCATAGTATTGAAAACTACACATAACCCGTTACATAGCTGGACTGCTATTTATCATCAGGCTATTTATCATCAGGCTGTCTCGGTCATTTCTGAGACCTGGCTTAATAGAGATTCTGAAATATCTCCTTCATGGCAAAATACTATGACATCTATCAAGAAGAATTGGAGTGCAAGAGCAGTTGTGATTTCATTCTACAAAACCTAGCCCACTATCTGATATAGTAAGAATAAGAAGTCCTGTTAGTCCGGATTTAAGACATTGTCGCACTACTAACCAGAACCAGAACTATGGTTCTTGAACTATTTGTAAGTTTCTGTGAGGCCATTTTTTGCTTGGGCTAAAGGGAAGTCTCTCTGTTGATCAGTGGCAGTGAAAAACATTGAGCAGCCTGCCTGCCCCTGTGGGAGTGGTTACTGACTTGAAACTGTAGTTTTATTGGCCATTTTGGGTCAATTCCAAAACTCCTTCATCTTCCTCTCTTAAAACCTGGTTGCCTCATGGTTTTGGCATCTTTTCAGGCTTGTTGGCTGTTGGTGAAGTACCCACCAAGAGGAGAAAATGCTGAGAGAAGAAAGGAGCCACTTTTGAGATTTTAAGTATTTTTCCTCTGTTTATTTGCTAAGTTTTTCTGCATAGCCGCCTATTTTGAGCATTTTCTGGCTTGTTAAATTTGATTTCTGCATTAGTAACTGTATTTAGAGCACAACCTAGAGCTGTTTACTGAATTTCCTGTTTGCACTTATTTTTAAAATTGTTTTTTCTCAAAACTTGCATTTTATCTGTCTTTGGCCTAGCACTCTTGTGTGGGGTCATTTACTGCACGGTTATAACTTGTTGAAACTTGTGAACCTCTGCTATCTCTGAAAAAACAAAAAAACAAAAAAAATCTTGCTTTTTTCCCACTTTTCTGAGATTTAAAAAAGTTCAGTTACAGGCTTGCTGTTCTTGAACTGTTTGTAAGTTTCTGTGAGGCCATTTTTTGCTTGGGCTAAAAGGGAAGTCTCTCTGTTGATCAGTGGTAGTGAAAAACATTGAGCAGCCTGCCTGCCCCTGTGGGAGTGGTTACTGACTTGAAACTGTAGTTTTATTGGCCATTTTGGGTCAATTCCAAAACTCCTTCATCTTCCTCTCTTAAAACCCTCTTTTGCGCGGTTTTGTATATAGCGCAACAGCGGGCAGCGCTGCCTAATTGGATTTAAACTTTTCCTGGCTCCACAAAGTCTGCTCTTCACTTTTTCTCTTAGAACTGCTCTATCTCTCAATTTAAACACCATATTCTCATTCTAAGGCCCTTTACTGGTCCAATTAAGTAATCCTACAAATTAGCACTATTAAACCAGAAGCACTACTTACTCATACTCTCTACGATTACCCTGTCCTCTATTGGTCCATCTTAAATTCAGTTTCCCTATTACTCTAGCATGTCCAAAGGTCAGTCAATGGTTTCCTGTCCAGTCCAGCTGGTGAATCTGGGAATTTTGAGGCAATGTTACAACTGTCTCATGTACATGGACAACCCTCTCCTCCTCCAAACAGGTTCAAATATATGTGAGAGATGCAACTATCTAGCCAAACTGGAGGCTGAGCTCTCTCATCTCAAAACTGGTGTAACCAGTCAGGAGGAGAAGGTAACCTCACACAACACAATTCCAGTATCACATAGTCCCACCACATCAGCGAACCAAACACATAAATACACAAACACATACTCGGAGGCTCTAAATAAAAATCTACCTAAGCAACAGAGACCTCCAAAGCAGACATCCAAGCAAACGCTACCTCAAAACAAAACACACACACAACACATAACCCACAAAGTCAGTGTGCCAAGCAGCCACAGCCCTTAAGGCTGAATAACACACCTGATACTCTTGTTATAGGTGACTCTATTGTCAGACACACTGATGTCCTGCTCACCAGGCTGAATAAAGAGAAGGTCACAGTGAGCTGCCTGTCGGGTGCTAGGATCCGACACATAACGCAAGCACTCAGGTCACTCCAAAGCAAATACAAATATGACTCAGTCATTGTACATGCTGGTGTGAATGACCTGAAACGTACCTCCCTGGACTACATGAAGAAAGACATAGAGGAGCTCTCTGATCATGTAGCCCAGGCTGGTATGACCCTGACATTGAGCAGCATCTTACCCTCACCTAGAATGATGCCACAGTACAAAGACAAAATGATCGATTTTAACAATTGGCTAAAATTTTGGTGTCATTCAAAGGGGATCCAGTGTCTGTCAGCCTGGGATGACATGCTCGACAAGCCACGTTGCTTAGCTAGGGACGGCTTGCACCTGTCACCACTGGGCTTTCAGATATTGGCAAAGGCTCTTGCTACCCCCATAGTGCCTTTTTTAGGCAAGGCTCAAAAGTCAAACCCACCCCTATAGACAGCACAAGGAACAAGAAACTAAGGGTAATGCTGCTAAACGCCAGAAGTCTTAACCTCAAGATGCACGCACTCGAAGCTCTCCTCAGTATCGAGAACATCGATATCTGTGCAGTGACAGAAACCTGGTTCAAGGCTCCAGAGAGCACCCCAGCACTACCAGGCTATACCTCGTATCATGCTTTTCGGCCCCAAAACCTGGACCAAACCACAAAAGGAGGGGGAGTTTCCATATTTATCAAGGATATCCACACCTCCAGGTTAGTGGCATTGCACGAAGTATCGGAGACCATCCATGTGCAACTAACAGTGGGCAAGACTGCTTTACAGTTTATAGCATCCTACAGACCACCCTCTCAAAGTCAGGAATCCCACTCGGCTTTCCTGAAAACATTGGAGAACATGAAGATCTCTCTGAACACCATTATATTGGGTGACTTCAACTACCCAAACATTGACTGGGAGCACTACTCAAGCCCCAGCACCTTAGCCCAAAGATTCCTAGAAATGATAAACTCAAATGCTATGGAACAACTAGTCACCACTCCCACAAGAGGGGACAACATACTAGACCTGATCATTACCAACATGGGGACTCTATGCTCCACACCAGAAGTATATCCCTCATTGGTAAGATCAGACCATAAATTAATTTCACTGGATGTCCACATCCCGACCCCACCCCCCAGCCCAGAAAACCACAGTGAAAAACTTCTCAAAAGCGAACTTCTCACTTCTCAAAACCGAAGTGGAATCCTTCAAGGCCCCAGGGCCAGTGGAAACTACGGCCCAAACTGCAGAATCCTATATAAATGCATTCTACGGACATCTCCAGGAATGCATGGATCATGCTATCCCAAACAAAACCAAGACCCAATCATCCAAAGGCAGACATCCAGTCTGGTGGACCCCTGCCATAAATAAACTGTACAACAGAAGGAGGAAGCTACTACATGATAGAGCAAAATCCCTAATAGGGAAGGCATCTCTGATCAGTACTAGCAAAAAATTACGATCCCTCATAAAATCCTCCAAGGCCAGCTTCAAGAGAAAAATTGCACAGGACACCAAAGACAATCATAAGGCTTTTTTCAGTTATGTTAGAAACCTGGGATGCAACTCCCAGACTTGTTCTGAGTTGATTCTAAATGACAAAAAATACACTGAACCCACAGACATCACCAATATCCTGGCAGACAAGTTCAGTGCAAACTTCTCCCCCCCAAAAGAGCAAGTATCTATCCAGGCAGAGGGCTGCCTCCCAAACATCTCAGATGCTCAGGTGAAGGCTGCCCTCTCCAAAGCAAAAAACACTGCTTCCATGGGACCAGATGGCATCCCATGTTGCGTCCTACATGAACTCCAAGAGGAACTAATCCCTCAAATAAAACAGCTATACAATCTCAGCCTCACTACAGGATATGTGCCCACAGAATGGCGTACAGCAACAGTGGTCCCACTCCATAAAGGTGGAGCCTCTACGGACCCTGGAAACTATCGCCCCATAAGCCTGACTAGCTTAGTCTGCAAGGCTATGGAAAGGATCATCATGGAGCTCATAAATAAAGACATTGGGGACCTACAGACACTAGATCCTACCCAGTTCGGCTTTGTCAAGGGCAGATCCTGCCTTTTGAACCTGGTTGACTTCTTTGAAACAGTCACCAAAGCCATAGATGAAGGGAAGGTAGTCCACACAGCCTATCTGGACCTTGCAAAGGCATTTGACACAATACCCCACTCGGGCATCAAAGATAAGCTATCCAGCTTAAATATAAACCCCTATGTCACAAGATGGGTCGCAAACTGGCTCAAAGACAGAACCCACAGAGTGAGAGTTGCTGGAGCCATGTCAGACTCGAAACCGGTCACAAGTGGCGTCCCACAGGGTTCTGTCCTGGGACCACTCTTGTTCGGTATATACTTTTCCAAGGTACAGGCAAACGTGGGAGGACTATGGCTCACCAAGTTCGCAGACGACTGCAAACTGGATGCCATAATCAACTCTCCAGCTGACACAAACATCCTTCAAAAAGGTCTCACAGAGACAGATAACTGGTGCCAGCGCCATGGTTTAAAGCTAAATGCCAAAAAATGTATAGTCATACCCTTTGGCAAAAACAATGTGCCCACAAATTACCACATAGGCAGAAACCCATTAAGTACAGAGAAAGTTATTAGGGACCTGGGGACCCAAGCTGATAGCAATCTCTCCTTTGAAAACCACATTGCCAAAGTGGTTAGAAAGACCTTCTACAGAGCCCACCTCATCACAAAGGGTTTCACATCTAGATCAAGAGAGGTAATTGTGCCCCTTTATTCATCCCTCATCAGGCCCGTCATAGAATACAATGCCCCTTTTGGGATGTACCTTACCCGAGACCTGCAGCAATTAGAAAGATCCCAAAGGTATCTCACCAAGAGGATCAAGGGTCTCAAACAGATGCCATATGCTGCTCGGTTAAAAAAACTCCAGCTCTACTCAGTTGCATACCGCCTACTTCGAGGCGATTTATGTCTGACATACAAAGCTATGTCAAATCCAGAATTAATGGACATGCTCCACCTCAGTAAATCTAAATCCCTTAGAGACACACACTCGAGGGACTTGAACCTCAGCACAGAAATAAATAGAACTTGCTGGAGGGACAGGTTCATAACCCAGAGGCTCCCTTCGCTCTGGAATAGAATTCCAGTTCATGTGAGGCAGAGCACCTCACTGAATCTCTTCAAGAAGAATCTCGATAAGTGGATGGGGGATCGTAGGTTTGTCCCAGGGATTACTCCCGTGTCACTATTAGACAGAAGCACAGTAAACTAAACCCTAAAACGGGCACAGTATGCTCAAATCAAGGGGTGGCGTAAGCCATACAGAATCGGGCTAGGCTTATAATTGCCCCAGGGCAGATAGCCTAGTATGAACCTATGAACCTATGAAGGGGGAGACTGTCCTGGGCACAAAGTGTCAGGCACCCAATCAGTAAGTGCTGTTGGTGTGAGAGTGCAGTACCTGCATTCATTTATTAATGCCAATACTGCATATGTGGTTACGCCTGAAGCAGTGAAAAGCTCAGTATGTGGTAAGTTAACTAGAGAAAGCTGCTTGTTACATTTCTAATAGCAAGCAGCCTGCTACAGTTGTAAAGATTTGTTTTACCACTGATTTGATTCTTCCAGTAAGGCTGTAAGCTATACAGGTCCCATCTCAACAAAAACAGTGTAAGCAACACACTAGCTCTTTTACAACCATCACACAAGCCTATTTTGTTAACTATTGCAGTGAAATTATTCTTAAGCCTGATTCACAAAGTTTCAACTACTATTGTGAAGTTATTCCTGCCTGCCTTGAATTAGTGTGATATATAGTTACTGTATTTTCTTTAAAGTTTACACACCCTTTCTTATTACATTGCCTGCCTTTATTGTGGTTACAGCTGCTGCTGTTGGGAAGTTATTCCTCTCTGCCTATCCTTCTTTGGTTCAGCTGTCATTGTTGTAAAGTTTTTCTACCTGTCTGTATTACTGCGGTTCCAAGTAACTGCTTTCCTTTAACCTTGGCACATCATAGCATAATTACATTTCTGGGGTTCTATAACAACCACTCTTGGCTATTGTTCTGGTCCATATTATTCAACTTCTAGTGAAACTGTGTTCACATTACAGTACTGGCAGTCTCAGCTGAGCTCCCATTTGCTGGCTTCCATGTCACATCTGTACTAAAGACTTGTGCTTTTCTATCCACAATTACTGAATCTGCAGAAAAGTTGCCCTCTGTTGCCTCTGTGCCTTATTTTATTTGCTGCATTATTCTTTATTTGTCTTTTCGGACTGTGAAGTATTGTGCATATGTGTATACAAAAATAATCAGACATTAAAGACTAACTGCTTATTTGCTGTTAGGTTTAGTTGTTGTATTCAATATTCTACTAAATAATGTTGCACTAACCACATTGTTTTTATATTGCTGCTGTCTTTCCATTTTATCTAATCTTTATAGGCTGGTATTTTGTGTAACTTAAGTGCAGCATAATGTATAGATACCTGTATACATGTATAGATATGGTAAGACTTTTATAACCAAGTGCTTAGCTGAAAATGTAATTAACTGTTGTGGCTTCTTGACTAACAAACCTCCCTATGATACAGTGAGAAATTTAGAATATGATGCAGTGTAATTTAGAGCAGACCTTTGTATACACGCTAGAATGTGATAGAGCGTACATACTGCATAAATAACCCTAAACCTTCAGCTTCAGCTGTATGAGCTTACTCCCTTATGCAGCCTAGTTTTTCTACTCTAAACACACTCCTCATTAACTTACCCATGGTATTTCAGCTCCTGTCCTCTCTCATCCATCACTGTTACCACAGGACCACAGTTAGCTATAGCTCCTTCTGTGGTCAGCCTGTTAGCCCTTAGGACTTTGAGGCAGTGTAGCAACTGTCTCATGTTTGTTGACAACTGTTTGCTCTTAATACTAAAACCATATGTGAGAAACATAAATACTTAACTTGGAGGCCACTCTGTTACTACCCTTATGTATCAGTAAATATCAGTCCAGCACCTTTCAGCAACCCACCAGTAAAGCCAATTATGCTGATGCTTTAAAGAAAGCATTACTGAACCTCTTCGGCACTTTGATAGTAAGCCTCAGCCACATCAGAATGCACCCATTACTGTACCCACACTAGCACAAGCTTCTCCCACCCACAGTACAAGTCACCCTGGCCACAAGTCAACACCCATAAGGTCTCCTGAGTTTGCAGACACTCATGATAATCTTCTAGTTATAACAGACTCAGACATTATGCCCACAAATATATGGCTATCAACAGTCTGAACAAGGAGAAGATGAAAGTGACTTTCAGATGTTGCTCTGGAGCTAGGATTGATGGTTTAACAAGAACTCTTACATCTCTCCACTCCTCCAAATATGTATGTGATGTTATGGTATCCTACATGGAGCTGTGAATGACTTTATATGTTCTACCCTAGGAGAGATGCACACAGGCATGGCTGACCTCTCCATGCATGTGCCCAAGACAAAAAACATACTTGACAAGATACTGATCGTGCCATCTTCCAAAGTGATACCACAGTTCAAAGATAAAATTACCGAGTTTAACAACTGACTGGTTAATTGATGCCATTCATGGGGATCCAGTATATTTCAGCACAGAGGATCTAGTATGTGTCAGCATGGGAAACACTGGTAGACAAGCCGGCCTACATTGCAAGGGGTGGTCTGCATTTCTCTCAGAGAAACTCCTCATACTGGATGAACACTTGCTGCCCCATAGTCCCTTTTTTAAAGCAATGCTCATCTTCTGGACAAATCAACACAGTACATTTGATCTAGCTTGCACTAAAGGTAACACCATTCAGTGCTAGAATTCTAAACAAAAAAAAAAAAAGCCAAAGCTTGAGTCATTTCTGAGTCATGACCATGTACATATGCATTGTGCTAGAAACGTGATTGCAGTGTAGTGACAGCACTCCATCTATACCTGGCTTTACTGGACATCATTAGTTAATTTCTTACACATTTCATTGAACTGTAGTTCTGTAATGCTTATAATTGTGCTATACAGTTAATCTGCTATATTTTGCATTGTTATAAAGCTTTTTTACTGTTTCACTGCATTTATGTACTGTTTTAACTGTATTTTTCATTGCTAGGTACTGTTTCATTACTCTAATTGCATGTTTACTGAATTACTTAACTGTAAACTGCTTTTTCATACTGAGAGTTGAATTTTATGTTTGTGAGTGCTCTATCCATGCTTTTCTGTGCATTTTTGATTTTTTTTGAGGTTTCTGTGTTCTGGTCTAGTCTGTTTGCAGTTAAAAGCATTCCCTAGAGTCTGCTTTCTCCTTGATCTGTTTAAAACTTTCATTTAGTGGCTACAGCTAGTAGCTGTAATAGTTTTAGTTTCCCAACCCCCCCCCCCTGCCTATTTTTGTGGTGTTCTTATACTTGGTGGCTTTGCAGTTGCCTGCCCATACTGTATATTTGATCTGGGACACTCCTCCTAGTCTAGTGTCATTAGTTCATTCAATCTAATAGAGAGAGAACATTTGTGAAGGCCAACCCACTCAGATTCTTAACCTTGAATTAACTTCTGTTCCAGCTTTCTCCATTTCCACTTTACTGGAAAAATAAAATTCTAAGCTTGTTTACCCCCTTTCCTTTAACAAGTCTAGTCCAGATACAGATTTGCTGTATCCAGGACTGTCTGTAAGTTCCTGAGCCCCCCCCCCCCCTGCTTAACTAGGGTTAAACTATTCCCAGCGTCATAGTCTGCTCTTCAAATTTTCCCTTACAACTAGCCGGCTTTTTAGTTTTAGCACTCAAATCTGTTTCTTTGAGCTCAGCACTTATTCAGAACCTGTTGTAAGCACTAAATAAGCTACAAATTACTACAGCACTCAACTTTCCTCACTTGTCTAGAAGAAAACAGTTTTTAGTACTTAATAAATAAGCACCTATCCAGGCATGTCTCAAGGTCAGCTCCCTGTGTTTTCTCCTGTCTACCTGATTAATCTGGGCATCTTGGGGCAATGCAGAAATTGCCTCATGTACACAGACAACCCTCTCCTCTTACCACCCAACACTACAACCTGTGAGAGATGCACTTATATAGCCAAACTGGAAGTAAAGGTCTCTTCACCAAAGACTGGACTAGACAGTCAAGAGGAGAAGGTAAACACTTGCACAACACCACACTCATCACATAGTCCCTCAAAACCTACACCACCAAAACACACACATAGAAGCACAAAACACATGCCTGCATTTGCAGAGGCTCAATAAAATCTGCCCAAACAACCGCGACTTCCAAAGCAGAAATGCAAGCAACCTCCACCCCCAACACAACCCAAATGACACATAGCCCACAAACTCAGTGTGACACTCAACTACAGGCCATTAGGCATAACGTACCCAACACTCTAGTCATAGGTGACTCTATAGTCAGGCACACTGATGTTCCACTCACCAGGCTAAACAAGGAGAAAGTTACTATCGGGTACCAGGATCCGCCACATAATGCATGCACTCAGGTCACTCCACAACAAGTACAAATATGACTCTGTCATTGTCCATGTTGGTGTGAATGACGTGAGATGTACCTTACTGGACTACATGAAAAGAGACATGGAGGAGCTCTCCGATCTTGTAGCCCAGGCAGGTATGACCCTAGCCCTGAGTAGCATCCTGCAATCACCCAGAATGATACCATAGTGCAAGGACAAAATGATTGACTTCAACAATTGGCTAACCTTCTGGTGTCATTTTAAGGGAATCCAGTATCCGTCTGCCTGGGATAACATGATCAACAGACCATGATGCTTTGTCAGATATGGCTTGGGATTCCGGATACTGGCAAAGGCTCTTGCCACCCCTATAGTGCCTTTTTTAGGCAAGGTTCAAATGACAAATTCACCACCGTAACATGTACAAGCAAGCAAAATCTGAGGGCAATGCTACTCAATGCTAGAAGTCTAAACATCAAAATGCACTCACTCGAGGCACTCCTTAAAATGGAGAACATCGACATCTGTGCAGTGACAGAGACCTGGTTCAAAGCTCCAGAGAGCACCCCTGCATTACCAGGCTATAAGTCATACCACACCTTTCGACCACCTAACCCGGACCGAAACACTAAAGGTGGAGGCATGTCCATATTCATTAAGGATGTCCACACCTCCAAGCTAGTTGTTCAGCATAATGCATCCGAGATTATCCAAGTGCAACTAATGCTGGGCAAGACCGCAATCCAAATTATAGCTTGCTACAGATCCCCCACCATGCCCCAGGATTCCCACTCCTCTTTTCTTGATACACTGGAAAACATTAGGGTACAACCCAACACCCTAATAATGGGTGATTTCAACTATCCCACCATTAACTGGGAAAACTACTCATGTACCAACTCTTTTGCTCAATGTTTTCTGGAATTCATAAATTCCAACACCTTGGATCAACTTATCCACACCCCCACCAGGTGCAGCAATATCCCAGACCTGGTCATTACCAACATGGGTGACCAGTGTTCCACACCAGAGGTCAATTCCTCGTTGGTCAGATCCAACCACAAGCTAATCACCCTAGACATCTACATCCTGCCCCCACCCCCTATTAGGGAAACAACCATAAAAAATTTCTCCAAAGCCAACTTCACACTTCTTAAGACAGAAGTGGCAAACTTAATGACACCCATGCAGATGAAAAATATAAGTACGACTGCTGAACCCTACACAAATGCATTTTATAAGCACTTACACGAGTGCATGGATCATGCTATCCCTAACAGAACCAAGATGCTATCCTCCAAAAAAGGAAGACAATCTGGTGGTCTTCTGCCATAAACAAATCTACAACAGAAGAAAAACTGTTGCAAAAAAGAGTAAAATCCTATGATTGGAGGAACTCCCTGGTCAGCCTCAGTAAGAAGTTGAGATCCCTCATACCCCGAGTAGTATCCTGCCCTCACCAAGAATGATACCTCAGTATAAAGAAAAAATGATCAATGTCAACAATTGGCTAAGCTTCTGGTGTCATTCAAAGGGGATCCCGTGTCTGTCAGCCTAGGACGACATGCTCAACAAGCCTCATTGATTCGCAAGAGATGGCTTGTACATGTCACCCCTAGGCTTTTGAATACTGGCCAAGGCTCTTGCTGCCCCCATAGTGCCTTTTTTAGGCAAGGCTCAAAAGTCAGACCCACATCTGTAAACAGCACAAATAAAAAAAATGAGGGTTTTGCTACGCAACACCAGGAGTTTAAATCTCAAAATGCATGCTCTCGAAGCACTCCTCAGTATGGAGAACATTGACATCTGTGCAGTAACTGAAACCTGGTTAAAGGCTCCACAGAGCACCCCGGCACTACTGGGCTACAACGCATACCACACATTTCGTCCACAGAACATGGACCAAAACACAAAAGGATGGGGTGCATCCATATTCATCAAGGATACCTACACCTCCAGGTTAGTGGCACAGCATGATACCTCCGAGATCATCCATGTGCAACTAACATCAAGCAAATCTGCAATGCAAATTGTGGCCTGCTACAGATCACCCTCTATGACCCAGGATCACCACTTTGCCTTACTGGAGACACTGGAAAACATGAAGGTCCTACCGAACACCCTGATATTGGGCAATTTCAATTACCCTACTGTTAACTGGGAAAACTACTCTAGTACAAACTTCCAGGTCCAGCGCTTCCTGGAATTTATCAACTCAAATGCCCTGGATCAGCTGGTAAACTCCCCTACCAGATGTGAAAACATATTGGACCTGATCATCACCAACATGGGCGACAGGTGTTCCACACCGGAGGTCAACCCAGCACTGGTTAGATCAGACCATAAAACTAATCACTCTGGATATCCACACCACACCACCACCTCCAACCAAGGAAACCACAATGAAAAACTTTTCTATAGCAAACTTCACCTTACTTAAGACAGAGGTGGTAAGTTTCACAGCCCCCATGCTAAAGGATAACAGTGTCCAAGATGCAGGAATCTTTACAAATGCATTCTATGAGCACCTACAAGGATGCATGGATTGTGCCATCCCTAGCAAAACCAAGACTCACTCCCCTAAGAGAAGGAAACCAGTCTGGTGGACCCCTGCCATAAGCAGGTTATACAATAGAAGGAGGAAACTAGTTCAGATAAAAAGCAAATCCCAAGAAGGAAAGACATCCCTGATCAGAATCAGTAAGAAACTAAGGTCCCTCATAAAATCCTTCCAGGCTAACTTCAAAAGAAAAATAGCCAAGGATTCGAAAGATAACCACAAAGCCTTCTTTAGCTATGTCAAGAATCTAAGTGGCAACTCACAGATATGCTCTAAGCTAGTGCAAAATAGCACAAAATATACTGAACCCACTGATATTGCCAACATCCTGGCAGATAGATTCAGTGCAAACTTCACCCCCCCCCCCCTTACCCCCAAAAGGGCACACAACAATACCGGAAAAGTGTAGTGTCCCAAAAATCACAGACGCACAGCCCTTTCAAAAGCCAAAAGCACAGCGTCAGTGGGGCCAGATGGTGTCCCAGGCTCTGTCTTGCATGAAGTACAGAATGAACTAACCCCCACCTAAACACACTGTTCAACCTCATCCTCTCCACAGGCTACATTGCCCATAGAATGGTGCACAGCAATGGTTATTCCGCTTCACAAAGGAGGGGCCACAGCTGACCCTGGTAACTATCGCCCTATAAGCCTGACTAGCCTGGTCTGCAAGGCTATGGAGCGCATCATCATGGAACTCATTAACAAAGACACTGGGAACCTCCAAACACTTGACCCATCCCCAGTTCGGCTTTGTTAAGGGCAGATCATGCCTACTAAACCTGGTTGACTTCTTCGAGACAGTCACCAAGTCCATAGATGAGGGGAAGGTAGTTCACACAGCCTACCTTGACCTCACCAAGGCTTTTGACACCATTCCCCACTGGGGAATTATAGAAAAACTCACCAGCCTGAACATAAACCCCTACGTCACGAGATGGGTTGCCAACTGGCTTACAGACAGAACTCACATGGTAAGAATAGCGGGCTCCAGGTCCGACTCTAAACCAGTCACAAGTAGTGTCCCACAAGGCTCGGTCCTGGGACCCCTACTGTTCAGTATATACTTCTCAGAAGTACAAGCAAACACAGGAGGACTATGGCTAACCAAGTTCGCCGATGACTGCAAACCAGGAGCCATAATGGATTCTCTGGCTGACACGGACATTCTCCAAAAGGGCCTTACTGAGATGGACACCTGGTGTCAAAGTCATGGTCTCAAGATAAATGCCAAAAAATGCAGTGTCATCCTGTTTGGGTAAAACAAGACACCCATGAATTACCACATAGGTGGCAGCCCCCTTAATACAGAAGAGGTATTAAGAGATCTGGGGACCCAGGTATATAGTAATCTCTCCTTTGACAATCATATTGCCAAAGTAGTTAGGAAATCCTTCTATGTAGCCCATCTTATTGCTAAAGGGTTCGCATCTAGAAATAAAGAGGTTATAGTGCCCCTCTACTCGTCACTCATCAGACCCATCATAGAGTACAATGCCCCATTTGGGATGTACCTCATAATACACTTCCAACAGCTGGAAAGACCACAAAAGTACCTCACCAAGAGGATTACTGGCCTCAAACATATGTCCTATGCAGCCCGACTGGAAAAACTCCAGCTGTACTCAGTCACATATTGCTTACTCAGAGGTGATTTCTGACTGACTTACAAAGCCATGTCCAACTCAGAATTGATGGAGATGCTCCACCTAAAGAAATCCAAGTCACTGCGAGTCACTCACTCTAGTGAGCTAAACCTCGCCACAACAATAAATAGAACATGCTGGAGGGATAGCTTCCTGTCATAGAGTCTCCCCATGCTATGGAACAAAATTCCTAACTACATTAGGCAGAGCCCCTCACTAACACTCTTCAAGAGAAACCTTGACGAGTGGATGGGTAACATAAAATACACCCCTGGGATCACTTCATTGTCTCTTCTTGACAGAGGCTCAGTTAATTAATCAATGGGGTGGTGAAAGCTGACACACTCTGGCTAGGCTTATAAATGCCCTTGGGCAGATAGCCTAGTACCTACCTATGAACCTATAAAATCCTCCAAAGCTAATTATGAAAACAAAATCGCCACTGATTCTAGACAACCACAAAGCATTCTATAGCTATGTCAAGAATCAATGGCAACACTCAGATCTGCTCTGAGTTACAGCACAATGGCACTAAATATACAGAACCAACTGATACTGCCAACATACTGGTAGATAGGTTCAGTGCTAACTTTACCCCCCTCTCACCCCCTAAAGGGCTCATCTCTATACCGGAAGAATGCAAAGTTCCTGTAATCACAGCTGCACAGGTAAAAACCTCACTCGTCAAAGCCAAGATCACAGCATCCATGGGACCTGACAACATCCCAGGCTGCATTCTACATGAACTACAGAATGAACTGGCACCCAACTTAAGTACCATGTTCAATCATAGCCTCACCTCACGCTTTGTGCCCATTGAATGGTGCACTGTGACGGTTATCCCACTCCACAAAGGGGGAGCCACGACAGACCCCAGGAACTACCACCCCATTAGCCTGATGAGCCTGGTCTGCAAGGCCATGGAACGTATCATCATGGAACTCATAAACAAAGACATTGGTAATCTCCAAACTCTGGACCCCGCACAGTTCGGGTTTGTAAAAGGCAGATCATGTCTCCTGAACCTGATAGACTTTTTTGAAGCAGTCACCAAAGCCATAGATGAGGGTAAGGTGGTTCACACAGCCTATCTAGATCTTACCAAGGCTTTTGACACCATCCCCCACTCTGGAATTATAGATAAACTCACTAAACTAGGTCTAAATCCCTATGTCACAAGATGGGTTGTCAAATGGCTTACTGACATAACCCACACTGTGAAAGTAGCAGACTCCAAATCCGACTTCAGACCAGTGACAATTGGAGTACCACATGGATCAGTCCTGGGTCCTCTCCTATTTGGTATCTACTTCTCTGAAGTACAGGCCAACACAGAAGATCTTTGGCTAACTAAGTTCATAGATGACTGCAAACTAGGAGCCATAATTGAAACTCCTAATGATGTGGAGATCCTACAAAAGGGCCTCACTGAGACAGATGCCTGGTGTCAAAGCTATGAGCTCAAGCTCAATGCCAAAAAGTGCATTGTCATCCCCTTTGGTAAAAACTCTGTACCCATGAACTATCACATGGGTGTTAGTCTACTTTATACAACAAAAGTGTGATAAGAGACCTTGGGACACAGGTGGACAGTAATCTCTTCTTTGATAATCACATCGCCACAGTGGCCAGGAAATCCTTCTGCATTGCACACCTCATCACAAAAGGTTTATCATCCAGGAAAAAGGTCATTGTTCCCCTCTACTCATCCCTCATTATACCCACTATAGAGTACAATGCCCCTTTTGTATGTACCTCACAAGACATCTACAACAACTGGAAAGGCTGCAGAAATACCTCACAAAGAGGATTACTGGCCTCAAACAGATGGCCTATGCAAACTGTCTCAAAAAACTCCAGCTTTACTCCATTGCATATCGCCTACTCAGAGGCAATCACTGCCTAACATACAAAGCTATGTCAAACCCAGAGCTGTTGGACAGGCTCCACTTAAAGAAATCCCAATCCCTCCAAGCTACACACTCTAGGGACCTAAACCTTGTCACCACAATAAACAGAACATGCTGGAGGGATAGATTCCTGTCCCAGAGACTTCTCATATTCTGGAACAGACTACCTATGTCAAACAGAGCTCCTCATTAGCACTCTTCAAGAAAAATCTTGATGATTGGATGGGAAATAGGAAATTCACCCCAGGGATCACTTATGTGGCTCTGCTTGACAGGGGTGCAGGAAAATAATTTTCTTGGGTGGGGAAAGCCAGGGTACCTTTTTGGCTAGGCTTATATAGGCCCTAGGGCCAATAGCCTAGTACCTACCTATGAACCTTCCAGGAAATGCAGGGAGGATGTGACATTATCTGTTCTCATCTCTAATCTTATTACCTTGCACTAAATTCAACAGGATACCAACTCTAATTATTTGTCTCCATCAATATCCCATACTGACCAGGAAATATAATCTCCAACCTATTTAATTTATACCTATTTAACTTACTCAATAATCTTAGAAGACTTTGATTACCTGCCCACTCACTTCCTAACCTGTACAACCAACAAAATATGCTCAGAAGTTCCTAAACTCTGTAAAGCCAACCTCTCTGGACAAATTGTCCGAAGTTCCACTAGATGTACAAATCTTTTTTACTTCATCCTTTCAAAAATTGCTCCAACATGTACCCCAAACTACCTCATACACACCCTGCTCAAGCTGAACCACCAAACCATTATCTTCTTCATTGGAACCAGTTCCATCAAGTCAATGATCCCCATGGTTTTCAGAGACAACTCCAAAGTCAACTTCTTATCATTTACTGACAAACTGGAAAAATTAAAAAGATTTACCCCACCGCTAGGGAGTTGACAGTAGTTGCCACTCTGCAACCAAAGCTGCCCCATATATCTCTGAATTCTATTCACTACTAAGCTGCTGCTCTGAGATATTTGACCCCCTGTCCATCACAAGTATACTGGCAAATTTAAGATTAAACCACTATGGTGGAATTATTGCATAAACATACCTTCTATACATAAATCCCATACCTCTTAAGTCCTTTTTTCAACTATGTCAGGAAATTCAGAATCAATATCCCATACTGCATCAAGCTGTTATTAAATGGTATCACTTATTTGATCTACAGGCCATAGACAATGTCACAGTTAAGAAATTCATTTCTTTTGTCAATTCACACACACCTATATTCCTCCTTTTGTTCCTATCACCCCTAGGCAAAACCAAACATGCCAGCTCTTTGTGTCCAGACACATGCCTGGCTGTCATCTTGTTAGCAACACCCAGCTTTGCTCAATCTCTGTAAACCTATTCTTAGTCTCCACATTGGTTACATACCAGATGTCAGGAGAACTGCCGTAGTAGTGCCACTAAACAAGGGCCTTAAGACCTCTTCATGCCCTCAAAGACCCTAGGAATTATATACCCATCTGCATCATTTGCAAGGTCATGAAAAGCTTCATTGCAAGCATATATACCATGAAATAGGTGACCTGCAATTCCTTTACCCTAATCAATTTAGTTTAAGGAAGGGTAGACCCTGTCTACTTAATTTAGTTGATTTCTTTTAAAAAGTTAATGTAGACATGGACAAGGGCCATTAAACCAACCAATCTGTTTACATTTTAGATTTTTGCCTATTAATATAGCTACCCCTCATCTTTAACAGTCACTTTTAGTGGGTGCAATATGCATTTGGTATCAACATCACCACAGTTTCTCATGCTCCTTTCCAGTCAAGTAGTTTGTAAATCAGCTTTAGGCATTTCTTTCTTAATACGTCTCATTTTTCTCTTTTGACATTGTAAGACAGAAACTTCACAGATGTAATTTTGTTGCACTCCCAAACCCCAATATATCTGATGCAAGCAACGTCTGCACTCAGTCATTATAGAATTGCTGCAGATTAAAGAGCATCCATTAAACTTCACTCCTTTTGGTACAGTACAGACATAAACTTAATATTTCCCCCCTATAAAATGCTCTAATACATGTATAAAGTTTAATATATTATGATGAAATAATAACAAGACATAATACTTAAGTATAACAGTTTCATCTCTTTCTAATTGTGGCTTTCCAATCTAGGACAGCACCTTAATGATGGAAAGATAAAGGCTATGCACTATGCTAGAAAATAGCATGCTGCAGATGACCCATTACTGAATCCACACCATTAGCCACCCAAATCAGAGATCGATTAAACGTCTTGATCAAAACCAATAAAAACTAGGACATGTTTACAAGATAAAAACACTTCTCTGATATGCCAGACAAACCAGTGAAGCAAACAGCTACTTCCTTCCCTCTTTTACTTGGTATACATACAGCCACCATAAGTGAACAAAGCTGACTTAAGATACAAGAGAATTTCTAGATTTGCCACAGAGAATCACAGAAAAATACACTACTACAATTTTCCATCATTAAAGTGCTGTTCTACATCTGAAAGCCCCAATTACTAAGAGCTGAAACTTTGTTATACTTAAGTATTAACTAAAGAAAAAACATGACCTGAATTTGAGTATTACCCATCTTCTATATGCCGAGATTTTACCCAAACACTAATATATACACCTACGTGTCCAGTACTGCTCAAGACCCTAACCAGACATAAGCTTCAGTAGGTGTTCAGGTCATCTGTTTGTCATCATATACATATTCACAAATCCACAAAATGTTACGGAGATGCATGTAAATTGAACTATAAAGTAAATTTTGTAACTGTGTCCATCTCAAAAACATATACAAAGTTTCTTCTATACGTGCTTTATCTAATTTTATCCATTTTTAACTGCATAATTCAAACAGTTTCTCTTAACAAGTAGGTATGAGCTATATTAGCTCAGCTAGACTTGAATTGTGTATGTGCAACTAGAGGTCTATATTGGCTCATCAATATAAATTAAAATCAAGAGTTAATATACAGACACAACTCACTGGCTTTTTGATATTAACCAAAAAATAAACCCTTCAGAAAACAAATGTATTTGCAGGAGGGGCAATCCCCCCTGACCCTTATAGCACCACACCTATAAATATAGTAAACTGTAAGACTGTACAACAGTGGGGAAAAAGACAAATTCCACTTCCTGACTGTCACTTGATCTTGACAAATCAATGGCTATGTAGGTGAAAGGAATGAACCCTTCTGCTATGATCTATCTTATAAATATAGCATCATTAACTCACAGTTTAAGTGAAAGGAAGAAACTCTCCATTCACCTTCTTTTATACTGTGCTCTACATCAAGAATGCAACACTGATAGCTCACAGCATAAGTAAAAAGGAATGAACCCTACACCCCCTTTATTTACCTTGAAATCTACTGATGTAATGCACCATTGATGTAATTTCTATTAAAAAAGGAAAAATCTATTTCTTGTTGAAGTAATTTACTCATGTTTAATGTGCTTTATCGTGGCACTTAAGTACTATAAATTCAACACAGTGATCGAGTTACAGTGCAACAAAAGCACTATGTGGTCTGCCTTTCACGTGTTATCAATTCGAATGGGGCCTCGAGTTACAGTGCAACAAAAGCACTATGTGGTCTACCTTTCACATGTTATCTAGCCAAATGGGGCATCGAGTTACAGTGCAACAAAAGCACCATGTGGTCTGCCTTTCACGCGTTATCTAACCGAATGGGGCATAGATTTACAGTGCAGCAAAAGCACTATGTGGTCTGCCTTTCACGTGCAGTCTAGCTGAATGGGGCATAGATTTACAGTGCAGCAAAAACACTATGTGGTCTGCCTTTCACATGTTATCTAGCCAAATGGGGCAAGGAAGCTGCAGATGTAATGGATAACACAGTGTGATCAGCACATTTTTTCATCTCCCAGGTGATGTTGATGACACATGAATTTAGTGACTGCTGATTTCAAGGCCAGGGTTTTGTCAAATAAAGGAAACAGGATAATGTAGCAGGTTTTTACAATTTAAATATTTACTGTATGCATGACTGCATCCTGCATTTCAGGAGCAAAAGCTGTGTGCATATCCCAACCAGGAGGCCATTGACGAGGGGAAGGTGGTCCACACAGCCTACCTGGACCTCGCAAAAGCCTTCGATACAATACCCCCACTCGGGCATTATAGATAAGCTCACCAGCTTAAATATAAACCCCTATGTCACTAGATGGGTTGCAAACTGGCTCAAGGACAGAACCCACATGGTTAGAATTGCTGGAGCCATGTCAGACTCCAAATCAGTTACAGGTGGCATCCCACAAGGCTCAGTCCTGGGACCTCTCTTGTTCGGTATATATTTCTCGGAGGTACAGGCCAACATGGAAGGACTGTGGCTGACCAAGTTCGCAGATGACTGCAAACTGGGCGCCATAATTGACTCTCCAGCCGACACAAGCATCCTCCAAAAGGGCCTCATAGAAACAGACAACTGGTGCCAGAGCCATGGCCTCAAGCTAAATGCCAAAAAGTGCATAGTCATCCCCTTTGGCAAAAACAAAGTGCCCACAAATTACCACATAGGTGGTAATCCATTAAGTACAGAAGCAGTAATTAGGGACCTGGGGACCCAAGTTGATAGCAATCTCTCATTTGACAACCACGTGGCCAAAGTGGTTAGAAAAACATTTTATATAGCCCACCTAATCATGAAGGGATTCACATCTAGATCAGGAGAGGTCATCGTGCCTCTTTACTCATCCCTCATCAGGCTCATAATTGAGTACAATGCCCCTTTTGGGATGTACCTTATCAGACACCTGCAGCAACTGGAAAGACCCCAAAAGTACCTCACCAAGAGGATCAAAGGGCTCAAACAGATGCCATATGCTGCCCGGTTAAAGAAACTCCAGCTCTACTCAGTGGCATACCGCCTGCTCAGAGGCGATCTGTGCCTGACGTACAAAGCCATGTCCAACCCAGAATTAACGGACATGCTGCACCTCAAAAAGTCCAAATCCCATCGAGCTATGCACTCGAGAGACTTGAACCTCAGCACTGAAATAAATAGGACATGCTAGAGGGACAGATTCATAACCCAGAGGCTCCCTTCACTCTGGAATAAAATCCCAGTCCAGGTTAGGCAGAGCCCCTCATTGACTCTCTTCAAGAGGAATCTTGATGAGTGGATGGGAGATCGTAGGTTTACCCCGGGTATCACTTCTGTGTCACTGTTAGACAGAGGCACAGTATACTAACCTCGAAAAAGGGCATAGCAAAATTAATTTAAAATGGGTGGCGAAAGCCAAACACACTCTGGCTAGGCTTATAAATGCCCTAGGGCAGATAGGTTCATAGGTTCATACTAGGCTAACGGTTAAATCTGATACATTCAAGATGGCTATACAACTCCAACACTGGTATGCACATTGCCTTTTTTTCTGTTAGGGATTTTCATGCACATGATATCCAGACACAGCCTATGGCTGGAGACTACCCACTGAGAGGATAGGATGGTTACATCTTAATTGTTTGCAAATGAGGTCATCCCCTGAGCCAGAAGTGATGATAACCTTTATAGTACAGTGAATCAGCTCAGTGCAGAGTGAGAAGCAGCTGGAATGAAAATTGACATCCTCCATTCAGAGTTCACAGTTGTCTCCACTCCAAGAAGAAAAAAAGATTCCTCTCGGCAGGTGAGGGGGAACAGCTAGCTGAAGAGGAGGTGGAACAGCTAGCTGAAGAGGAAAAAGAATTAATTATCTTTGTGTCTCATAAACAGGTGAAGGCAGACAGGATCAGAAAATGAGCAGCAGATGGACACAGCTGTGACATTACTGCAGGTATTGTACTGAAATGTGCTGAGATCAGAACCGAATTATGAGATGAAGGTCCCAGTCTATATCTCCATCGTCACCTCTGATCATGAAGTTTCTATAGTGAATGAAAGAAATAAAAGAGTGCACATACAAGTGTTTTTGCAGAACACCTGGGCCCACTCTCTGAGAGAGTGAGAGCGAGAGAGAGCTCAGCAATCAAGAAGGATGTCAAGAGTACACACACTGCTTGCCAGGTTCTGAAGAACTACTTGTCTACTCAGAGGCGATCTCTGCTTAACATACAAGGCCATGTCAAACCCTGAGCTGTTGGACATGCTCCATTTAAAGAAATCCCAATCCCTCAGAGCCACATGCACCAGGGATCTAAACCTTGTCATTACAATGAACAAAACATGCTGGAGGGATAGGTTCTTGACCCAGAGACTCCCCATACTCTGGAATAGACTTCCCATACATGTCAAGCAGAGTGCCTCCTTGGCCCTCTTCAAAAGGAACCTTGATAATTGGATGGGAGATAGAAAATTCACCCCGGGGATCATGTCAGTTGCCCTGCTAGACAGGGGTCCAGGGAAGTAAATATTGTGCGAAGAAATATCCAGGGAATTGTTATGGCTAGACTTGCATAGGCCCTAAGGCCGATAGCCTAGTACCAACCTATGAACCTATAAGAGAGTTTGCTGGGCATCTAGTGAGGATGCCCCTAAGTGCCCCAACTGCTGCAATGAAGCCCAAGTTACACAAAGGACAAACATATGAGATATCATTTCTCAGCTTGCAAGGGAATACCTGGAGGTCATATTTGATAAGGTAGAGCTTGTTGGATAGAGACATATAGTCTATCCTACTCAGTTCAATAGTACTGAGACCCTCACTAAAATAAAAGATTTTAAAATGGATGGCCGGATGCCTTGGATAATGTACGTTTCATGAGAAGCAGCGGAGTAAAAATTTATACTGCTTGAAGGAAGAGCAACACACTGTACAAGGTATTAACGTTATCTGTGCACACCTACAATGTGTAGGGGTGGGGGTAAACCTTGTATCCTCATTAACTATAATAAGCTCAAAGGAGATCATTTCTCAAGAAAGAAATGAATTGACTCCAGGAAATCAATAGCCACACATTTTATCAGGGCAAAATAGGATTCATGGATTGGTCTTCATCAAACTGTAGAAACCCTTGTGTGCTGCAGGAAGGCTGGCTGGGGCTTTACTACTTAATAAAACTTGGAAAATAAGGTAACGAAGGTATGTCAGTGTGAGCTCATGACATACATGTGGCAGAGCTGTTGTAGTGGAAAAGACACTGGTGTGTGGCCCACATTTCTTAACACACAAAAATAATTTCACCGGTATTAGAAGGGGCACGGTTATTAATGTATTTTTAAAGTGCTCATACAGCAGAATAGTTTGGATTCCTTTATACTACTTTAACCATGCATTTGATATTTATTAGGAGACTGTTTTGATCTGAAAATCATGCAGAACTACAAAACAGAGCATAGATTGTTGCAGTACAACTCCACAAGCACAAGTAAGTGAAGCTATTCAGGGAACAAAGTTCTGTAGCATCCTGTATCATGGAGCAATCTACTCTTGTTATGCTATGTATAACACACCAACAAACCGTTGACAAAATAAGGCATATGTCTTTATATGAAATGTTACAAGGTACAAAACTCTGCTGCCACAAGAAGTCATAGCTCCCCAGACCACGATGTCCGTTTGAAACACACAATAGTTATAACTAGACACCCCATGCAACACAAACAGTTCTTACAGTACAAATATAAGCTTAGAAACAGCTGACAAGAATGACAGTTTGCTCCAGAAGATAAAGGAATTACACTAGAGGATGAAGGAAAGAAAAATATACAATAACAATAGCAGCACAATGGCTCCAGAGTGGGGATTCAGTCCTGATCTGGAAATCACACTGTCTTTGTGGAGATTACATGTTCTCCAACCATCTACATGGGCGTCCTACATTTACTCCAGTTTCCCCTCTCAAAAACATACCGGCTGTTCTGTTAACATGGTGTCCCTTTATAATGCATCTACAGTTTTTCTTGCAGCCCAGACCATAAATTAAAATGTCTCAGGGTGGCCAATTCACTTACCCGGCTAAAACTGAATAAAAAAAATATATAACTAGACCACAGAAAACAATGTACATGTGGTAACACAATTTGTTAGATGAAGCACAACACAAAAAATGTGAAAAAAAATGTTAGCTGTATAACAAAGAAAAAATAAATAAAACATTGAAGTAAAAAAGTTATAGTGCAGTAGATAAGACTGGGTGTAAAGCAGGAACAGCAGTACAGCATTGGTGGGTAAAAAAATGATTCAAAACAGAAAACGTGGAGAAGTCCTCAGTTTGAATTGGAAGACTACAAGTTTGGTTATAACCTTGTCATAGCTGCAGGTACTTTAAAACCAAGATTTAGGTTTTAGTATCACAGCTTGAGTGATTCCACATGGTTCCTATATTATTTTGGTAGGGAACTACAAGTTTTAACTAGGTAAATCCAAAAGCTCGAAATAAAAATATATATTTTTCTGTAGACCACTGATGCGAGTTAAAAATGTGCAGAATGAAAATATGTCCGTATTACTTAAACAAATTGGCTAAAGACATGTAGCAATCTCAATGTAACATTCAGATTGAGAAGTTTTACATAGCTAGTAACTTAGTACAAGCCAGAGTTTTTAAAAGAGATACCGCAGTGTTTTCTATATGTAGCAAATATAACAATTTCACTGGCCTATGATAGTCATTTCTATTTTTTTCCCCAGACATACAGCTGGGGCCAAACAAAAGTCTGGGAAGTAAAAAATAAGGTATAAACAGATTTTGCTATAACGTTATTTTGGAAGGACTTATGAATGAAGATTATATACAAAATTGATGTATTGCTTTATACAGCCCCCAGGTATATATAGGAACAAAACCTTGACTAATTCTAGAATGACCTGGATCTGTTCTAGAGAAACAGACAGAGGAGAAATGGGAGCGAGCAGCTGATGATTATTTAACCATCTCTGGGACAGGGACGGGGTCTGGTGCATGAGCTGCTGTAGGAGCAGCACCTGTGAGAAGACAACAGGCACATGTTCCATGCAAGAAGGTGCGACATAGTTGTGCAAGCCTGCCAAACACAGTATCACTCTGTAGCTCGACACGGAGGGTGCCTGAGCACTGTATCAGCCAATAAGAAGGAAGAATTAGGCACAGAGTCTCTGTAGCATGATGGCCCGTGATTTCCGTCTCTACTCCTGCACCATCTCCATGGACACTGAAACAATGGTGGAAGGGATGGATCAATGGAGTAAGAAGCTCACTGATACTAGGGAAATATGGGGACCAAACATTACACAAACAAACTTTCATGGTGATCTGAACAAATCTTAAACAACTCACTGTAAATTCTAATGCACTTTTTCTATCTGCCTTTGTCTACAACTCATGTTATTATGCAAATATAACACAAGACTTCCGATATTGTATACACAATCAAACAATGTCCCTGAAATATAAGCAAAAATGTTGAACTTAAAATTGTTTCTGCACTAGAGTTCTACATATGATGTGGTTTATTTGTTTTTTGCTTCATATCACATAGTAAGCTCTGGGCTCTGAAGTGATTTTAATTTAACATTACTTTTATTTTCACAACACATTCAGTTTTTGCACTAACATTCTCCCCTGCTCCCTCTACTTCAGTTTACAATAATAAACTACACAAGCCAAGAATATATTTTAAACATAAATGGTACTGCCATGTTTTTTTCTGTGTCTTAGCAGGTCTTATTTCAAAATATATAGCTATTTTTCAAATTCTGACTTTTATAAACACCAATAACTACAATTAGCTTAGAACAGAGCAATGAATAAAAAACGGTGGTTGTGGCCTCTATTTCAAATGAGTTGAGTCTGCAACAAAAATCACTGACCTCATGGCTCAGGGGGATGAAGTCCTGACTATGACCCATGTTTGATTAGCTGCATGGCTGCTGGAGTGGGGTGCACACTGCTGAGGATGGGAGGCTGGAGTGGGGTGCACACTGCTGAGGATGGCAGATAGCAGCTATTCTCGGTTCATCCATTCTGGGGCAGAGGAGATAGCTCTGACTCGCTGCTTATGTGACATCTAGGAGGAGCACTAGGTGCTATTCCCTTGGACCACAAATCTGCTGAGCACTCTATACCTTGGAGTACTATGCACTTCACAGGACCATGGAATAATGTGTGTGAAGGCACACCCACCTTCCCAAGGTCAGACACTTGTGCTGAATAAGCTCAATGGTAGAAAATGAACAGTTGCAGGACTGTATCTTGGCCTCGGACTCAGTGTGAGCCAGCATGGAGAGGGGTTAGAGAGGTCACCCTGGGACCCTAGTATGTTGAACAGGAACAAATTTAAATGGGCTAACTGGGTGAAGGTAGGGAAGATACTGGGTGAATGCAGCGGATACTCAAGATACTCTGCTACCTTATAATACAAAGGATGGGTGCAATGCTATATCACATGAGGATATTGTACGATGGATGCTGGCATGGAACCTTTCAATAGATATGGTACCACCCATATTTATGGACTGCTCAACCTATGCGCAAGCCATTCTTCTCTATAATAAAGGAAATATTGAACTAAGTGACAGCTGATCTTCCCAGCTCATAACATGTACATAAAGATATGCAAGTAAGGATGAGAAATGCAGTAAGGTGGAAGGGAGAGAAAGTACTTAGGAAGACAAAGAATAACCTGGAATACCACAGTCAAAATTAAAGTGACACGCAGTACAGATCTGGCTAACTCACATGGCAAAGAGTGAGTACAGGCACACTGGAACACTGAGCAATGTGTAGTAGCAGTAGGAAAAATGGTTGTTATTCCACAAGATACAGTTTGCAAGATCCCACAATCAGAGTACATGTTTCCTGCAGTTCTACAGAGATTGTTTCTGTGTGGACATAAGCCATAGGTTAGAATTTAGAAACCATGCAAAAATAAATACAAAGACTGCTTTGGAAATGAATAAGGACTTAATATACCAGATTATGAAATACACAAAGTGATTTAAATCAGTGAACATTTCCAAAAAAAAAAAAAAAAAAAAAAAAAGCAAAAATTGCATCACATTTTGAAAGGGTAGCAAGCCTGTGACCCTTCCTTCCGTATATGCATGGTGTAATTTTGTACCTTCTCAAAATTTCATGATGCCAGTGACTCTTTGGGTTTTTCTAAGACATTTTTTTTTTAAACAGAGTACTCTTCTCTTTCAAGATCCCTATTGCAGCTCAGAAATTTTGTGAGCAAGTTGCAACTAAAGAAAGGCTGAACAAATCAAATGAGGAATATTATTACCAGAAACTATGGTGTTCATTCAAGGGGCAAAAAGTGCTTTGAATAGTCTGCAAGCAAACCAGTATAACACATTGAGATGAACAGCTTCACCACAATACAAAGAAAGCGCCAAACTGTGAAAAATGTCTAGCTTAATGTCGAGTGATATAAAAGCAGCATTAGTCTTACTGAATTACCATTGCATCAAAAAAATGTTACTCTTATTTATCCAAGCTAGCAGATGAGTACTAAGCTGTGATTACTGCATTGGGTTAGTACCCTATTTTGCTTTTTGTACGCCACAGTAACTGCCATGAAGTGAGGGCCATACCTCTCAACTGCACAGATTTTCAAGGAATGTCCAGATGTTTGCTTCATATTTTTTATCTGTTCCTCATAAAAATTGTGGGGGTTTTTTGGACAAATCACTGGGATGATCCAAGGATTAATGTCACTAAATAATGGCATGCATTTGAATTTCAGACTTTATACCCTTCATAAAATGCATGCAACACAAATCCTGTTATTCTACCAACTTTCTAAGTTTGTAACAGCAATATTTAAAATGTGTCCCTATTTCTGGGCTTTTGTCCGCCCATTCTGTGAGGTTTCATCCAGACTTATTGTGCTAAGAGGTCAGGAGGCATGGTGAGGGCACATCAGAGATGATTTTTTAAACGTATTGCTATTGCAAATGGTAAACTGCAAAATCAACCTTATTACTAAAAAATTCACCAGCCCGTGCATGCTCAGTTAAATGACTGCTGAAGAGCTCCACCACAATACAGCAATGAACTGTTACCTTTGTAGCAATGCAAGGTCATGACATGAAGCCATCAATACCTTCCTGTTTGATACCTTTCTTCACTGAATGCTACTGTTTGAATAAAACATGCTGAACAGATTTGTGAAATGGTTGAATGTTTTTTCTTGGTTGGGAGCCTACATTTTTCTTTTCAGTTTTTCTGAATATCACTCCCACGAGAAATATATCCACTCCGATATGTAATTGATCAAAAGTCACTTTAAGACACAGTGACAAAAAGCAGACTTTGGAAACCCTCATGGTACGCTGCATTACAGCAATCAGCTAGAACATAATAAACTGTACTGGCCCCAGACTATGACACAGAATACAATCTTTGTTAAACTGGTTTTGGCAGATCACACTTGCAAGCAATGTCTTGTATGCTGACAAGGGAAGTGGGTAACAGCCATGAAGCATAGCTTCACTGCCTCGTTACTTGCTGTACTTGAAAAGCTGAAGCAAACAGCAAAATGCCACATAAAATAGGAACAATCTAAGAAAATGTTCAAACAATACAAACTAGTGGAAGGCAAGACGAGGAAGGCTCTGTATACAGTATATACACAAGTACAAAATATCACAACTGGCAGAATCTGCCTCGTGGAATGGATAGGACTTCAAAGACCCCATATAGGCACAAAATTCAAGGCTTTATGATAAAATTCTGCAGAATTCAACCTCAAAAAATAATACCCATGGACACAGCCACATATACACTATGTATGGATATGTCTGAATTTAATTAAAACATTACAAAACTTAGACCATAAATCTGATACATAGGTAAAGTCAAGCATTCTGGAGAAAAGTTTGTTTTTTTTTTTTTTTTTTGCTTAAGCTATACTTTCCGAGGCTGTGGGTGGAGTTAGAGATGTGGGCTTCTTAATGGCTATCCCCGTGGAAATAGTGATAACAACATGAAGAATCCAAACGTAACAAAAACAAATAAAAGAACAATGCTTCCTAGTACACCCTCATCATAGAAGGTTGTGGCAAATAACAACATGCTTATTAAAGGAAATACCAGGGGATGTGCCGCAAAAATCAATGGATCAATATTCAGATCAGTTCATTGTAATATATTAATTTGGGATACCTTGACTGATATTTAATCTAACCTTTCATTACCTGCTAATGAAGTAAAGTGATATGGCAAAGCATAACATGAACAGAGACAACTGGGTATATACAAGGAATATTTAAAGAAAAAATCCCTGCAAGCAGATGAAAAGCAGCTATGAGACATGTCTTATCCAGACATGCAATGGAATGCACCAAGGAACAGATAACCTTAAAATCAGTTGTTGGTGTTAGAGATAGCCCTTCACTGAAGGAATGGAACATGAAGGCTTCAGTGCTGAAGCAGATAAAGTCTTAGGTACAACCTGATAGCTGTCTGGCCCATGCAAAAGTAGTTAAAGCCCAAGTAACAAAACGTCAACATTTTCTTATGCCTTTCCAAAACTGCTTTATGTCTAAAGCCACTGCCTACTCACCAATGAATATTTATATGTCCTCCTCACCATTTCTGAAGAAACATCCCCTTAAGTGACAAAGCCAATGTATTAGGACAGAGTCAGCAGTGTGTTTAGATATACAGATAGAAAGTCCACTGGAAAACAGAGCAGTTATTTGTAACCTGTGAATCTGATACAATGACTTGTGCACTCCTGGTTACACATCTAAAACATATTAACAGGTTTCAAACTGCAGAACAGAAAAACAGATGGGGTACAATCGCATTGTAATTGTATGAAATAAACGGATGTAAACCCTTATGAAAGGGTAAATGAACGGCATGAAGAAAAATGTCTAGCCTGCTAGATGACCAAATGTGTTAGTTCCAGCGCATGAGTCCAAATTAAATAAAAGAAATTTAACAAAGGCATCAGAAAGTATTAACACATGGAGAGAGTGGTAGTACAGCTAGACAAACTGCTGCCAGATATTCACATATGCAAAAGACAGCAGCAATGCAAGAAAATTAGCACTGGTGAGCTAGAATCTCACATGCATACAAATTTATACTGAAGGACATACAAATCTTTCTGGAAGGACACTGAAGCAGTAACGGAATAACTTCACAAGTTGCTGACCATTATATCAGACCACTACCAAATTGCAATTACTACTTCTAGGCAATATTTTAATTGCACCCACGTGAATGCCCTTACTTTCACTTGAACTCTTTCAGTTCAGCCCTTGCTCTAAATCATGCAAACTGATTCCATCTTTTTCTTTAACGTGTTCTTGCACATTGTACTATTTCTGTAGAGCATCCACTAATATCATCTTCCTCAACCTCACCAAATTGTTCAGTGGAGCACTATAGATTTCACATAAAGTAAAATGTTTAAAAGTCTAAAACACCATGTTACACTTGCTGCTAAAAAAATAACACACATAGTTCAAAAACAAAATGGTAGAGCACAGCTTTTTTCACACAAAATTCCATAACTAAACAATCACATAACATCATAATACCATAGAGATACACTCACACTGCTGAACACCCATTGTGTACATCTGGTAGAGTGAGCCTTAACAAACTGGGGAGTTATACTGTTATTTTAAAACCCTTGTCTGCTTTAGAAGATCTGCTGTCTTGGAATGGGGGAATGAAACTACATGTATGTTTGTAATACAAGAAAATAATAAAACAGGAGCTTACCTTTGGCTGTCCCTCTGGGATGATTGACTACTTGCATTCTTCTAAAGTGCTTGGCATACTAATATGATAAATGTTATGACTGATTTGCTGGGGGGGGGGGGGGACTTTGTGAGAATCATCTCTCTGTATACTGCATTTTATTTAAAGATGGAAGACTCTTCAAATGGTAGGGATTTCTACTAACAGCAACATGCGCACTGGTTGGCTGTGTACTATCATGTGACCTTACTATCTAGGTTATAATCAGCTGACAGATAAAAAAGGGAAAAGCTGAGTTTTCTAGAGGCCTCAATATTTTGGATTTGATTTTTGTTTAATTTTATGATTTCTTAAGTACAATTCACTGAGAGGTCATTTTTTTCTTGGAGGGGAGTGTCAGGTATCTAAACCTATATGTATTTGAAAAGGAATATACAAAACATGGCTACATCTAAAGTCTTTACATTTAAAAATATAGCTTATATGGGGAATGCTGGACAGACAATAGTACAAAAACAGTATATCCTGCTATTGACTCCCTTCGGTTAGAGCAATAGCTGAAAACTTCCGCAGCACAGGTAATAGTGCTGTATCTGTTTTTTACTTTGACTTGTGCAAGAAGCTCAATGTTTGGGCAGCAGTACTGGTCAAGGCTAGTTCTCTGTTCCTAAGGTGATTAGTGGATATTGAGGGTTCCTATTACCTGATCGAACATTTAGATTAGCGAATACCTAAATGCTGAACTGGTAATAGTGAAAGCAAAAAAACGCAAACGGCCGATTTAACGCAGGGAAAGAATTCCCTTAGCCGTTATGCGTATTTTGTCCCTTCACCCACTGTAGAGTGATCTCGGAGTTGGTATATTTAGTTAGGGTGGGTGTGGGTGTCACAGCCCCCCACATTCATTTTGGTTTAATTTTTTTTTTTTTTTTGAGGCCGAGGGAATTAATTCCCTACGTTAAATGTGCCATTCACTGTTTTAATTTTTTGATATTACCAGATCGACATTTAGGTATTTGTTAACCTAAATGTTCGATCAGGTAATATAGACATGATACTGAGGAGGTCAAAGCTGAAAGGGAGCACCAAAATGTATGTATGTATGTTAACCGGGTTAACCTTATTGGGTACTTGCCCATTTTTCAGAAGGGATACAGGGGGAGGCAACCCCTAAAATATTAAACAATAATAACAGATTGCATGAAGTACATATAGCCTTGAATCATGCAGCAGTGAACAGTATTAGTATAACACATTACATAAGTAATCAAAGAGATGTGCAAACAGCAATTTATAAATGGTTGTAGTAGAAGCCTATAACAGTTGATCTTATCTTTATCTTATACAAATAAGCAAAACTCCATAGTGTAGATGTCTGTTTTGTCGACATACTTTGGTCAACAAAACAGTTTCTTGGCAGGTGTGCCAGATCGACAGGTTATGCTCGGGGCATGCAAACCACTGCATCAATATTCACATAGTTGGTTGTTATACACACCAAAGATTTTAAAAAACAAAGCCAGTGCCATGGTCTTGTGGAATAATGCCCTGACTATGACATAGGTGACCCAGGTTTGATTAACATTTGAACATCTGAGGTAGTGGCAGGGAAGGAGGGCATTGACATCCTAGGTTTAAGAGTAGAGCTTTGCATTATTTTAAAGCGGGATATGACCAGCATGGCTTTTAGTTGGATTAGAGCATGAGTCCACTGATTGGCCAGGTAGCTCCCAGGGTCACTGTCATCAAAGTTGTTGTTGTTGTCTTTCGGCTTTTCCCGGTTAGGGGTCGCCACAGCGGAACTCCAGTCCACTAATGATTGGCAGTAGATTTTCATGGTGCAGAGTTGCCAGCTCAACGCCCAGCCTTCAACGAAGGCACGCCCATTCATGTATGTCTTTCAGAATGCCACTCGACTCGCGGGGAAGACATGCAGACTTCACACAGAAGGCACTCCCCACACACTAGCTGAGAATCGAACGGGAGAACCTCTTGCTGTGAGGCAACAATGCTACCGCTGCACTGTCATCAAAGTAATTATTTATTTTTATCTTGCATATACGTAATGAATTTGTTGATATTTAATTTCATATTGGGATGCACCACATTAGCACAGGACATAGCTAGCTTGTGGGGAAAAGAAAGCACTATGTATGTGACCTGTTTCTGAAGTCATCCCCTGTGGGCTAGTCAGGATACAATTATGAGAGTGGGAGGGTTTCTGGCAGCTAATTTGACAATTTCATTGTATGCAAATGCTAGTGTATGGGATGGGGGTTTCTTTAGGTTTCCCAAAGATGTGTTTGGAATTCTTTCAGTGGTTACAAGGGTTCAGATATATTTTTTCTGGATGCTGGAACAAGATTAGAGCTGACTCTGCAAAGGGGGTCTGAGTTTTTATGTAGTTCCTTTTCTGTATTAGGTATTCAAAGTCTAAATTGCTGTTAAAGGTTAAATCGAGATGCTTCCTTGGCTGAATAAACTCAGTCTACTGTTTATCTGGCTGTTGACTCCAGTATTGTGATACTGAAAAGTAAAAGTTTTGTTCTTGTCTCATTAAGTATTAGATTACTCAAGTTATTCCAATGCAGGAATGCATTAAAGGATGCCTAGAGGCTGGATTTAAGTTCATTCACACTTTTAGCACTGCGAATGTGACTCCTTCACATTCTGGATTAATGTTGTTTCCTTGATGTGTTGTAGTATGCTATTAGTGGTTATGGTGACTAGAAGTGGCTCTATTATTGATCTGTGTTGACTTCAATGTTGGCAATAAAGGTGCTGGCGGGAGAGCTTGGACAACAGACTATTAGTGAGAGCAGCTTGTGGTTTTACTGCATTGAAGGTTGTACATAAATCTAAAATATTGTCATTGTAGGACATCTGTTATTGCATTTGGGATTGTTAGGTGTGCACTCTTTAAGAGTGCTATTTGAGTACTGTGTCTCATCCAAAAGCCATGCTGGGTTGTTGTAAGTAGGTTATTGGTAAAAGTAAAGTAGTAAGTTGGTTGTGAATGATTTGTTCAATGATTTTAGATAATGCAGTTAATGCAGGAAATTGATAACTTTGTAGCTGTGTTGTTGTAAGGGGTTTGACTGGTGCTGTTTTGCTCACTACAGATTTGGAGTACCTTAACAATGTGTCTACAGTGTGCTGGTGTGAGGGTAGACTACCTTTGCTGAGCTTGGATTCACCTACTAGTTTCTTTATTGAGTTTCAGGAGGCTGTGAGGTTCTTTAGGTTGATTTCTTGAAGTTTGCTGCAGTATGCTTATTTGTCAGGTCTTATGTGCCTCTGATATTATTTCTGGGTTCCTTGTATCACTGTGAGGTACATACAGCCTGATTCCTTGTATATAGTCCATGATTTGTCACATTTTTTCATGTGATGCTTTTGCAGAGGGTGGCTACTCATCCTGTTCTTTTTATGTTTTCTATCCATTTTAAGAATGTTGAAGCTAGGGGGAGAAGGGTTTCATTGTCAGTTATTTCTTGTTCTACGCAAGTCTCAGTTGCAGCTAGTATATCAAGGGAGTAAAAAGCTAGAAATGCATGTATGTCCTGAATTTTGTTACAGATGTTTCTGAAATTTATTTTAAACAGGAGTAAGTCTGAGTCACATAAAAATGGCAACATTGGGTCAACAGTGTTGGATGGTAGGGAGGTAGCTGCAATGGAAACTCAATTTGTAGGAACAGGGTTTGGGTGAATATCCACACAAAGTTTCAAGGAGAAAGTGGAGTTCAAAGAGGTATAAAGCCACTTACATTTGGATTTGTTTTATTGTTTGATTTTGGGAGTTAACCTTAGATTTACAGTATTATGAAAGAAGATATGAAAACATGTTGAGTGGTAGAGACTAGGAAATATGGTGAAAGAGAGGGCAAGAGAGTTATGGTGTAGTGTAAGAGGGTCTTTGATAGAGGAGAGATTCATTTTTAGAGTAACATGATAGAAGATAAGGAAAGTGAGTGAAGTGAGCATAAAGGAGTCCTTTTTGAATTAGTAACCTTGTGGTTTGAGGTGAAGGTTGGAGGATATAAGGAATATAAGCTGTCAAAGCAGTTGGAGGACTATAGTCAGTATAAACGTGTGAAGTCTTATTAGTATTTTTAGAGGGGGCTATAGTATGAATTAGTTGAAAAATGGAATGCTTAAGGTGGGGGAGTGAGTAGAGAGGGAGGTCTGACTGAGAATGTACAGAGAGGGGAGGAAGCAGGGGCTTGTTTTGGTTATCTTTGGAAGATAAAACTTAAATACACTGAAAGGATGAGATGAAGGAGGTGGAGTTTTGGTGTTAGATTGAATGGTAGGTATGAGGTTGGTTGATAGAATTCAGAGTCTGGCAAAGGATTTGAAATGATGAAATGCGGTAGTGATATAAGGGTAATGGAATTATATAAAAGGAAGGGGGGGCTTATAGATTTTAAATTTAGAGTAAGGGAGTTGGCAATAATCAGGGGTTTAGTATAAGTGTGAAGAGAACCACAGCACAGTGAAGAGAAATGCTGTGGGTCGTCCCAGCCAGGGTAGAATCTTTTGTTTTCAGTGACTATCGATCAGTGCTTGCTTCCACAGTGATTGTTGAGGGAACTTCATTTAATTGTGCAGAACATTTGTCCATTGTAGTTAATGGTTTATTGATTATAGGACTCTTTAGAAATACCCTTGGTAGTGACCAAGCGGGCCATATTTTTCCATACAGTAAATATGAGTTTGTAGTTGCTGAGGTGGTTTGGTAGTAAAACTGAGCTTGGAGAGTTCTATGAATGCTTTGTTATTATCTAATCTGGGATGCTACTTCTATCCTTTTGGGGGTTCTTGATATGTGGTTGTTGTTATTAATTTTGAGAAGGTTAGAGACTGCATATGTCAGTCTGTATTTTCCCACTTCTACTGGTTCGAAGGAAGGTTGAAGTCAGTAAGAATTAACATTTCTTCTGCTAGGTATCATTTTACTAGATAAGAGTGCCTGGTAGTAATTTCTTTGCTCAGTCAAATTTTTGGTTCACATACCCAATATGCCATTATTTGTTAAGCAGTGCCAATTCCCTATGTGACATCTGTGATGGTTGAGTAGGGAATAGATTTGATTAGATGTCATTTTCTGCCATAATAAGAACTCCTCTAGATTTCTTCTTGCGCATGAACATACTATTAGCTCTATGGGTAGCTTCAAGTCTCAGATATAACTACTACAATGTTTTTTGTTTCTTGTATCCGTACTTGCATATCTAGGATTTTGTCACATAAACTTCTGTAGCTAGGTTACATAATTTATATTCTAGTCTTGTATATTAGGAGTTGCATATGAGATTATACTGACTTAGACAGTCCAGCTTCAGTTCAGTATCACCTGGAGCAGTATTAAGTTTTTGATAAAGTCTGGTTTATTCCAAAAGGCATCCCACATGAATACTGGTGCTCCATGGCGCTCATAGACTGAAGCAATCCTGCCACATCAACAGGACATCACTTTAACTAATAAACATCCTATTTTCTCTCCAGTTAATGCAAGACACAGATACATACACACACACACACACACACACACACACACACACACACACACACACACACACACACAAAACACTATTGACAATGATGGGTGCATATACTAGCAATGTCACTCACTAGGAAAATAAATGAAGGCTGTCATTCTTGTAAACTGTAAAGGCAGTTATATTTTACTGTATTAAAAAAAAACCTTTTCTATCCTCCCTCTGTGCTCACCTTTCCCTAGATATCATTAGACTTGATTTGTGGTGTCCAATACCCAGAGTGAAGTTGCTGTTTTCTGAACCTGATAGTGTAGTTTAATTGAAAAAAAAAAACATACACATCTGTCTGACAACCTATGCATCTATCTATTTATAAAATACTCTCTGGTACCAACAAAGAAAAATGGACCTTCCTCCAGGTGTTTTGTTAGACCATGGGTCTGTCAGTAGTATGACCCTACAGACTCTGACCATGCTGCACTCATAGTGAATGGCATCCTCCACCTGCAAGAAGTACCATTCCATCAACTGTCAAGTAAACCGCACTGTGGGTAGCACCATAACCTATATCTGTGATAATGTCCTGGGATGAACATGATGCTCATCAAATAGATTAAATTTAGATGATCAAGAATTCAGGTGGTCGAGCAGGAAAAAAGTCAGTATAGCTGGTTAAAAATCATTTGAACAAGCATTACCAGTTTGTGTGTGTGGGGGGGAGGGGTGTGAGACAGTTCTCATCTGCTCAGATTTTCACAGAATGTCCAGATTTTTGCTTCATATTTTTGGTCTGTTCCTCATAATATGTGTGGTTTTCTGGCAAACCACTTAGAAATGAAGTCACTAAATAATGACATTCATTTGAGGTTTTAGACTTCATATCCTTTAGAAGATGCATGCTATCACAGTCTATTAGCAACCTTCTAAGTTTATAAGAGCAATATTTAAAATCTGTCCCTATTTTTGACCTTTAAATCCCCATTATTTTAGGCTTTGTCCAGATTTCTTGCCTTAAGAGGTTGAGAGATATAGTTTATTTGTGTGTGTGTGTCTGCGTGCGTGCATGTGTGAGCGAGAACAAAGGACAACAGAAAAAGGGGAATTTTCCTTTCCCAATTGTAGTATGATCTCAGTCGGTATATACATTTTGCAGGGGTGTGGAGGGTATGGGGAGTGGGGCTTGCATCCTGCAAAAAAAACAAAAGAAAAATTAATGTGTTTTGTTTTATTTTCCCATCAGATGACGTTCAAGCAGCTATGCTTGATGACTTGGTGTTCAATCTTTATTTTTGTTGATTTTGTGCCATACACCCATGTAGAATAATTCAGATAATATATATATATATATATATATCTTTAGAAAAAGGCAGGAGTCAGAGCTTGATGTGGCAGAGTTGAAGATGTTAAGATTTGCACTGGGTGTGACGAGGATGGATAGGATCAGGAATAAGTATATTAGAGGGTCAGCCCAGGTTGGAAGGTTTGGAGACAAAGCCAGAGAGGCAAGATTATGTTGGTTTGGACATGTGCTGAGGAGGGATGCAGAGTATATTGGGAAAAAGATGCTAAGGATGAAGCTGCCAGGTAAAAGGAAAAGAGGAAGGCCTAAGATAAGGTTTATGGATGTGGTGAGAGAGGACATGCAGGTGGTTGGTGTGACAGAGCAAGATGCAGAGGACAGGAAGACGTGGAAACAGTTGATCTGCTGTGGCGACCCCTGACGGGAGCAGCCGAAAGAAGAAGAAGATTCAGATAATATAGATATAAATACATCAATAGATATCACAAATCATCAAAAACTGAAAACTCATTTAATTGAAAACACATTTCATCTAATCACATTTTATAGAGAATATAAAATGCAACAAATGCTCCTTCAAAACTTAAAGTCCCCCTGCATCCCATGCACCCATTACACCACTATATATATATTTATACTAACTCCACAGTCACACACTGCAGACAAAATAAAAAACACCAAACACAGTGAAGCACTACTGCTGGCACACAAACACAAACTTCCAGAGATGTGGATATAACACAAGATGGCACTGGCAAAGTATAAATTATGCTCTTGACTAACTAGACTAACTTCCCTTCCACTTTCTACTATCCTAACATATTAAACCATACCAGCACAAACCATCTATAGCTTTCTATAGTTTTCAATGAAATATAATTTAAAGAAATGTGCTTTTGACAAAATGAGTTTTCAGTGATTCTTTTATTCTTTTTTAATGATTTGTGATTGCATAAAAAGACAATTAGATTTTATATATATATATATATAAAAACAGACTGGTGTTTAACAGTTTTTTTAACAAAATTTTCCATAAAATTGGTTGCATTTTGTATTTTCAGATGCTATAAAGTAGTCCCCCCCCCCCCCCATGTAGCACACATTTTCAGATACAAAATTAGAAGGTAAAGTGTTTTTGCCCAGATGAAATATCACTCAGGAATTTCATATTCAGAACCTTTAAAAACAGTCTTTTATCATTTCCTCGGTTCACATTCTATGACTTCCTTTCTCTTTCAGCCTGTAACCACCTACACTTAGCTATAACTTTCCTTCATGACTTCTTCCATGTCTGCCATATTCTGTCTGCTTCGTCATCATTGTGTGATTCTTGGCTTAGTTCTCACAGTACATTGGCATCCTCCATTTTGCTTTCTTTCTGGATTATTTCCATTACTTTAGACCACATTACCTTGATTTCTACAGCAGGAAAATACAGTAATTCTTTCTTCATCAGTTTACTCCCTAGCAACACCCCTTGTCCGTCTCTAAGTACAGCAACAACTCCAGTTCCATGTGCTACAACATTTTCAGTCTTGTTAGGGATTTCTATTTTCAAATTATATCATTTGCATTTCCTCAGTTTGGTGCAGAACTGGTCTCTGTTATGTCATTCATGGTTCTACATCTCCTTTCTCTCTGACTGAAAGCCATAGATAGCTCCCAACTGTCAAGATTTTTGCAGAATGTCCAGATTTTTGACTCATATTTTTGATCCATTTCTCATAAAATTGTAATTTTCTGGCAAATCACTGGCAAATCATTGAGGACTGAAGTCAGAAAATAATGTAAGACATTTGATTTTCAGACTTCATATCCTTCAAAAATTCATGGTAATGCAAAACTTGTTATTCTATCAACTTTCTAGGTTTGTAAGAACAATCTTTAAAAAGTGTCCTTATCTTTGCCCCCCCCCCCCCCATTATTTGTGGATTTGTTCAGATTTCTTGCTCTAAGAGGTTGAGAGGTATGCTGAAAGCAATCTACCACACACAATCAAAAAGAGTAGGAGAGATTCTCAGGTATCCTGGCAAAATGTTCTCATCTGTAAAAGTACTTCATTGGGTCTCTTCTGAAAAAAAAAAGCAACATGCCTAGTGGGAGAATCTTTGCCAATAAAAATGAGAAGATAGTAAGTAAGTAAATGTAGGAATAAACACGCCAGCTCATTAAACATGCCTAAGTTTGTACTTAGGGATAGACTTGAGGAAAGGTTAACTGAAGGTGAATAAGGCTCACCAACAGAGAAGAGCATTTGATAGGCAAGTGGGTGAGCAAAGGAAGTCAAAATAAGTGAAGAAATTGGCTTCACAAAAAATGATGTTAACGTGAACATGCTGTTATTTAAACATGGATGTTGCCATTTAACAGGAACACAATCATAATTTGTGCAGAAGTGGCATCTTAAAATATTTATTTATTTTATTAATTTGGCATTTGTTTACAGGGATAGTCTGAAGGGGTCAGAAGTATGACCTCTTTTCAGCAGAGGTCTGGGGGGAAAGCTGCATATACACTTCAAACCATTACCTTAGGTTATAGTTTACAAATTGGGTAAAATGCACATACACAATTTATGAAGGCAATTGTATAAGGCACTGCAGTATACAGTTAAGGTAAAGCACAACTATTTACAGATGTACACGAATAGTAATAGTATATTTTGCAATTATAGGCATTAGACGAGTAACAGAAAGTTTCAAAGAGACTATAGGAGCACCAGTATCATGAGAACAAAATATTGAGAGTCGTAAGGGAGGAAAAGTATTTGCAGATCTAGAAGCTAATGGCAGCAGTGTTTACAAAGACGGAAAAGAGTTAGTATCTCAGAGGAAGGTACAAGAACAATGGGGGTGGGGTAGAGGGGGTGGTCTCTTGTACTTATTTATTTAATTAACTAACTTTAGTTACTGGGATAGAGCACTGATCATCTTAGACCATTTGCAGGCTCATCCCAGGTTACATACTTAATAAAAACAGTCAAGATTTAAGGTATAACTAAATTATATGGTATAGTGTAATAACATAATATTGTTCAACCAAAAGTGCAGACATATTATGTGATGTATGAAGGGACATTTTGGCAGTGAATACAGTAGAAATTGTAGAACATAAAGAGCTGTATTAGAAAAGACAATAACAGGAGACATAGATAATTTATATATGTAATAGGGAATGGAGAGTGTAGGAGATAAAACAGCCATGGCATTCTGAGATGAATGTAATAGTGCAACCATGGAAGTTAGGTGATATGGCCTGTGTTCTGAAATTTGCACTTACATTGCTCATTTGGGTATTATTTGAATTTAGTTCTGAACTGTTTGTAGTCCCTGATTTCAATAAGATCAGGTGGCATGACTTTCACAGCTTTGAAGCAAGAACAGAGAAGCTGTGGTTTGTGGAATGAAGTTTAGTGGAAGGAGTAATGAAAGCAGGGCCATTAGTAGATTGGATTTTTAGGTTGTAGTGCGGGTTGGATGAGTGAGTCTCGTAGTTAGAGGGGATGGTATGCATTAGCGCAGAGCTGTTATGTCCTTTGGCTCCATGACTGGGGTGTACAGCCACACATCTTTCTTTATACTGTCTCCCTTCCTAGCCTGTGAGTGTACACCATTATGTAGTTATGCATCCAATATCCATATGCACTGTACCTATGTAACTTGGATTCTGTCGCTCTCTTTCCCATGTACTGCCTTTGATGACTATGTGGATATATGAGAAGTTACACCATACCATGTAACCATGTTTTTTTTCCATATAGCACTACTCACCAAATAAATGTCCATGCAGGGACATTTCCTTGTGAACATTCAGTAAGGATGAAAATGGGTAATATCAGCAGTCTTAAATATCATACCAAGATCAAAAATGTCAGTATTAACAAGGCAACAAAATAAATGTAAGTTATGTACTTAGAGAACAATAGATTTATCTGGATTCAGTCCAGGCACTGGAATAACTTTGGTACCTTCTTCTCCTCTGCAAAAATTCTCCTTAAAAGTTTGAGCTTCTACACCATCCTTTAAATCTCTGCTGTAAGGAGAGACTCCAGATCGAGTAAAGGGGATTGCCAGCTATATCCTAGAATATATATATATATATATATATATATATATATATATATATATATATATATATATATATCTGGTTCCCTATCAGAAGCCTGAAACACTATAAGCTTGAAAATCAAAATCCTGAAACCAAAAGCCTGAAAATTCAAAATCCTGAAAACCCAAAATCCTGAAACTCAAAATCCTGAAAACACAAAATGGACATACTAACGTCATTGTGGCTTTGCTATTGTTAGCCCTGTGGTGTTAGGTCATGCGTTGGGTTCAGGTGAGTGTCTTGATTGGTTTTATGTTAGGGTTAGGGGCAGTTTAAGTGAGTTAGGGTTAGGGCGCAGGTTAGGCATGTATGCAATAGTGACAAATATTGGGGTTAGGGGCGGTTTAAGTGAGTTAGGGTTAGGGCACGGGTCAGGTGAGTGTGCGATATTGACGGACCTTAGGGTTAGGGTTAGGGTCAGGGTCAGTTGGTAGATATTAGTGTCTTTATAGTGACATATTAGCATTATTTGTGTTTTCAGGATTTTGAGTTTCAGAATTTTGGGTTTTCGGGATTTTGAATTTTCAGGCTTTTGGTTTTAGGATTTTGATTTTCAAGCTTATAGTGTTTCAGGCTTCTGATAGGGAACTATATATATAGATATATATATATATAAGGATTACATAAGGATTAAAAAGGAGCAGAAACCCTGGAAATAATAACCAGGTCTCAGTGATTCCCACAGGTCCTTCAGATGACAATTTGGAAGGAAGAAGATGGGCATATTGTTCCAATATCTGGAAAGAGGCCAGATAAATCTTTCATTCTGGCAAATACATAACTTACATATTTAATCTGGTCCTATCCAGACACTGGAACAGCTGGACAGAATCCCAGGCTAACCTTGGTTGGCCTACGCCAGCAAGTCTTTAATAACTGTGGTAACAAAGGAAACATGAGCCCCAAGAGGGTGCTCAAACTGTAAAGTTTTGCAACTGTATGTGAGGCTGACAATGTAGCAGGTACTATGATGCCCTCTAATGGTAAGTTTAAATAAAAAGGCAGGTGATGCAGCCTACACCCCAACAGAGTGCACTTTCAGTATGGTTGGTCAAAGATTTTTGCCACAAAAGTGTAACAGTATGAAATGCACTCACATAACCATTTAGAAATGGTAACTTCGGTCACTTTCTGACCTCTCTTGATGAAAGAGAAGGACACAAATAACTGTTCCCATTTCCTGAAGTCTTTTACACAATGTAAATAAAAACAATGTTGTCTGGGAACATACTGACAGTGTAACTGATATTTCCCATTATTTGCATAATTTTGGAAAAATACAGGCAGATTAATGGAAAGGTTCAGAATGGTTTGGGTATCCACCTTCATAATAAAGAATGGATTAGTCCTAAGAGTCACTCTGGATGAAAGATCAAATATGGATCTTTATTTGGAGGATAAGGCATGAATCTCTGAAACAGAAGTAATGGCTACCAGGACAATCTTCCAAGTCAAGAATTTTAAGTCAGTGGAACTGGCCTGTTTATTGGCTCTAGTACTTTGTCCTAAGGAGTTCTGAGAGTCCATTAAAGAATTCTTATGCTCCTCCTGGTAAAAGAAATCATCAGAATGGATGCAGCCATAAAGTTCAACACTTTTAGGACCATGGCCGCTGTGGGTCTTGGGTTCTGAAATAGGGTATTTACTTCATTGACAGTGGAAAAGATCCTGTCTGGTAGAAATTTTGCTTTTTGACTAACAGTTTCCAGTTGGCAGCCAATGAAAACTATAGACTGTGTGAAGATTAGTTGAGACTTTTGCAGATTGACCTTGATGCCAAAAGGTATGCACAGCTGGAGTAAGTAGTATCTTGCCAATAGGAGTAATTTTATAATGGGAGCTACTAGGAGCTGGTTATTCAGCTAAGGGAAAACCTTTATGACTAGAAGATACATGTGAGCCACAACTGGGGCATTTCAACATCTGGGGGGAGGGGGCTGTAATGAGTCCAAATTGCAGAGCTTGGAAATGATAGTGACTGGATCCCACCTGGAAATGCAGAAATTCTGGAGCTTTCACTGTTTTTGTATGTAGGCATGCATACTGGAAGAACAAATAACACATCCATTCACCTTCCTGCATGCAAAACAGAATGGACTCTTTGATGACTCCATCATGTACTGGTTTAGTTGACTTAAGTCAAGAATAGGTATGAGGTCCTGAGTCTTTTGAGGCATCAAGAAAAACCTGGAGTAGAACCAGAATACTTTCAGATATGATAGGACCTGATTATGGCTCTCTTTTCTAAGATAGCTCTTAATTCCTGAATTTCTAGCCCTCCTCTGACTAGGTGGAACTGTTTCGGGGGGGGGGGGGTGACAGCAGACCTTTGACCAACGACAAAAATGGAATAGAGTAGCCTTGCATATAATCTTCCTTATTTATGTGTCTGACATGATGGCCAGCCATGCCTTGGGATGTAGGGGAAGACTCCCCAACTGCCTCCACAGTGCTGTACCTGGGGAACCTTTCAGGACTTGTACTGATCAGATCCTACAAAGGATCCTTTGTAACCCTGGTGATTTGGACCACCTCTGTCTCTAGGACAGCAGTTGGACTTAAAGTCTCCTCTGCTACAGAAACTACTGTGAAACTGCTGTTGAGTCTGCTGGGCTTTTTCAAACCATACGTTTTTATACCTTTATGATTTTTTTGTAAGTATCCCTGAAGTGCTGAAAACATAACCCCCAACAGCTGTGAATGTTTTGCCATGTTACTTGTACTATGGATGTTATTTGGACTTCCAACATGCATACCTACATACCAAAATAGCACTTTATCTTTTATCCTCTACCCAAAAAAGGATGTGCCATCAAAAATGGCATTGACAAATGCCGCCTTGAAATGATCCACCAAGTTTTTCAGGTGAAGCAAGGTCTGTTTCATCACCACTAGATCAGAACCCACTGCTTACTCTGCACCATCCATAGCATTATGAATCAAATGCATGGCGAGTAAGGAAATGGATGATATTGTAGCTGCCTGAATTTCATACTGAGTTCTTAGATCTTCCACAGGCCTCTGTTTCAAAATACCAGATCTGTCTGATATCTGGTCAAGTGTGCACATGTAGTTTAAGGCCTAATACAGGAATGTTCTTGATGCATAAATTCACTTCTCTAGTCTATCTATCATCCTAGACCCCCTATTGGGATGAAAGACAGCCTAGCATCCCCTGGAACACTCCTCTTGGTGGCAGTGGACTCCACTATGGAATCAAGAAGACAGGTCATTTACTCCAGTGCTGTTTAGCTTTGGGGGCTTCCACTTCCAATACCACTGGGGATGAGTGCTTATAAGCCTCCTGCAATATCTCTTCCTCTGGAGAGGAGAGATCACTGGGCCAGGATCCTCTCAGTCCCATCATCTCCAGAATCTCACCTAAGGTCACTTCCCTTTCATCAAGATCTGTATCTGTGAAGGGGGACTCTGATGGAAAATAATGTGCTTGCTCTTACATCACCTATTTCTGGGTGGGCTGAGTAGAGAGTCATCAGAACTCCCCTTGGAAGAAGGCATCCAAGATACCTGCAACACAGGCGTATGAAGTCATCTGTCCATGGGTAATATCAATGATTGAAGGTCAAACTGGCCATCATCAATGGTGTTTCAGGGCAGGACTGACTGGCCTTTCATCTGCCCTTATGAAGAATTGTGAAGTGGTCTCCTATTCATTAACATGTTAACAGAAACATCTGGGCCTAAAATATTTTACAATGAATGTGTTGGCACCATCATCACCTTGGCAACAATGGAGCAGACCACAACACTGAGCATTCTTGAGCTAAATTTATTTAGGAAGATTTCACCACTGAAGGGTCAAATGCTGACCCCCCTCCCCCCAATTCTGATAATAGCCCCAAAAAGAACAGGGTTGAAATTGTTTCTGGGTGGTTGACATCAAGCAACTCAGTTCTAGTGGTCCCCTACCATGACAATAAGGTCAGTGTCAAGGTAACCACCAAAACAAAGTGCATCAGCACCAATGAGACAGTCTCAACTGACATTCAAGGAGCAGTCCCCAGGTATAATGGTTGGTTCCATTACTGCTGGCACTGAAACAGGGGCCAGAGGAGGGACAGGAGAAAAAGGAAGGGAGGGGTTCATATTAAGCTGCCCTGGAATCAGAGGAGGCTGACATGATGCCATATTGAAGCTGGGTCTTCCCAGTCCCAGCTCAATGGGGTAGGGCTTCAGATGAACTTGGAGGATCTGAAGGAAGAGAATGAAGCAGGTGTTGAGGAAAGAAACCTTGATAAATCCTTCTCCAAAGAGAAACTCACAGTCCTTCTGCTCAGTACTGAAACAGTTGGGCTCATCGACTCCTGCCATGAAGGAGAAAATCTGACAGGAGTTGTAACTGACCAAGTTCCCAGTCGAGATGGAAGAAGAGAATCAGAAGGCCTGGGAACTTTGGCTGGAGACATCTTTTCCAATATGGAGAATTCAGGTTCATCAGCCAACCATTTTCTTTTCTCTTCAATTTTCTAGATTCCTTGGAGGAATTCCTGACCTTATCTTCAATAAAAGTGGGCTCAGAAAGTATTAATCCTTTTAGTACAAGCTTGTTTCTTTTATCCAGCAGCATACCTCAGCTGACATTTTTACAAATGTTACAGTTGCTATCTAAATGGCTCACACCTAAACAAACCACACATGCATATTATGATGGTCTTCATGGAATTTTATCACCATATTGCCTACATCTTTTAAATCCTGGCTTTGGTTCCTTCTCTCTCCTTAGTCCTCAAATGTTCAACAAAGTAAAATAACTACAACAGCTACAAGACCCCAAAACCTAGCAAAAATGACAGAAAACAAGATTTAACAGGGTCCCCTACTGGTATAGAAATCTGAAGTAAAGCAATGTATTTTTTATACAATGAGGGATGGGGAGGGAATAAGGCAGTAAAAGTCAGGAGGAGAAAACAGGTACCCAAGAAGCATATCAAGAGCTAAAAAACTGCTAAGTGTAACATATAGCTTACCAGTTGTTTTTAATGAAATGTACATATAATTTATTTATTATTTATTTATTGCAGTTGGTTTACCAGGATAGTCCATTGGGCCATAAAGAACCCGTTTTCAATGGAGTCCTGGGGAGAAAAGCTCCAAAACAAAATATACATTCAACAATTTACATTAAAATCTAGGTACAGAGAGTTATTGGTACTATGTTGGCAGGAAAAGCAAAATTTATCATATGTATAAGTCACTTATTTGGATATAATTGAAGAATAAATCCCCCTGAATGCTGAACCTCATATCAATGATGTCTAGGCTCTTATGGTGGCAATGAGATCTGGAATATCTCCTTGCAACAGAGGTTTATAGGGAAGGAAATTGAAGAGGAGAAACTTGAGATGATAAGAAGAGTTATTGCCAGGAAGAAAGTGCCAAAGATGACCTCTCCAGCTGCTCAAGTGCCCAGATAGGGCCAGATTAAATCTAGAGATTTCTCACTAGTTTCCATAGTGCACATATAAATACCAACATTACTATACACATCCTAAAAGAAACATTACTTTCTGTGTCTTGTATGTGTGTATATATATATATATATATATATATATATATATATATATATATATATATAGAGAGAGAGAGAGAGAGAGATACAGATATATATCAATTCATAATCACACCAGCTTGTAGAATGGAAAAATCTAAAAACCAAATGGTCAGCAAAACCACCACCAGTGAATTAAGTGTTTTTTGGCCACTGTAAATTAGGTGCTTCTGGCCATTGCACCTTGCCGTACTTGCATGGTTCTTTTGATTTAATACAGAAAAATCTCGCACACCAACTGAATCACTATCAGTGTACAGTCAGACATCACACCAATAATAATTTACAGCACAACATGTAAAGAAGAAAATCTTTGCCAGTGCATGTTGTTACTCTGACAATGATTTTCAACAAGCCATGAGTGGAAACCATATATTTTCCTTTACTGTTAGTAATTAGCAGTCCATCTAACTACCGTCTGTCCCATCTGTGACTATTTCATTATTTCCCACAGTCTATCTTCTTCAAGAACAACCATATTCTGTTGATCATTTGTCATTATTACCTTTATTTTATACTAAGGATTTCCATATATATATATATATATATATATATATATATATATACATATATATATATATATATATATATATATATATATATATATATATATATATATAAAGTATATATGTGTGTGTATGTCTCCCCAGAAAGTTTTTTACATATTGGTTGACATTCCAAATCCTTAGATCTAGTGTTTGTGCAGTTGTTTGTCTTGCAGAGATGCAAGAGGTCAAGGAGGGTTGGGCTAGATCCTTTGTGGTACACAATGTAAGAAAAGCATTCTCTATTTAAAAGTTTATAAAAAAAATAAGACTTCAGGCCTTTCTTGGCAGCTAAGGATCTTTAGACCACAAATCTTTTTGGTTAGTAACCTTCTAATCTCCATGGATTCTGGATAGGTACATACCAAATGGAGTTGTATATTTTAAAACTGGTCTGAGATAAGAGATACGAGCTTATTATGTAAAAACAAGGAAGAACTTAAATAGACAAAATACAAATTTAGGATTTAGACTAGGGGATGGAAAGTGCTGGTCCAACTACAGGCATTTGCTGAAAAAATTATAATTTGGAAAACTTTATTAATGTTAATGGAAAGGCTTAATTAAATGTAAAGGACCTGCAATATGATGCTGTATATGGAATTTGCAGGGTCGAACCTCAAAAAGATATGAAAACAGGAAATATAAAGGTTGTGGCAAGTTTTGTTACTTTAAATGATAATGTAAACCACAAAGCATAATATATGGAAAAAGCTAGACACTTTTGACCTGCTTGCACTGAAATATCTGAATATGAAAATGTTGTAGAAAAAGGAATTGCTAATGATAATGGAAGTGGAGATTAAATGAACTGGTTAAATCTGTACATTTAGAAGACCAGGAAAATAAAATAAGAGAAAAAGAAAGAAAAGAAAAAAGACAGTAATAGAATAAGACAATAAAGAAAATGCATTGTCTAAAACTTGATATAACATTTTACAGGATAAAGATGAATAATAAAACAACTACTGAACAGAAACTAAAGAGGAAGATGAACAAAGAAAGGTAAATGATTAGGTATTGTATAAAGCAATGTCAATGAAGAGAAAAGAAAGTGTTATTGGGTGGATAAATGATCTAGAAAGTGATAGAAAGATAAGAAAGGGAAAGGATGATGTATGGTATATCTAAACATAAAAAGTGTAAAGCAATTTAAAAGAAAATATTATTAAGTAGATAAACAACTGTGACATAATTTTTTCTCAAGTTACAAAAGTATTTGAGACAGTCAAGGGGAAGGGGTTAAAAAGAAGACTGGGGAAACTTGTTTATTCTTTTGGGATATTGAGGAATATTCCAGACTTTTGACATGGTATAGACAGGAAGGCAACATTAGTATAACAGAGTGAGGTCTTACAATACCAGATGTATGTTTATTTATTTATAAAGTTTGTTAAAAAATGGTAGATTTAAATAAATAGGGTAACATATTTCCATATGTGGATACTAAAGAAGTAGTGTAATTACATAATTACCTGAATTATTATATGAGTATACCAATAGGAATTGTAAGATGATATGTGTAACAATGTATGTAACTTAAGGTTAATAAAAGGAATGAAAGATGTGCAAAAATAAGGAGAATTATGGCGGTAAAACTAATTAAGGAATACAACACAGAAAGATTTGTGGAAAACAACAAACAGAAATTCATTACATATTAGGCAGAGAATTAGTTAAATTATGAAATATGAAATAATAATTATCTTTTTTTAATTGCTGGATGTGAGTTATGACTGTGACAACCCCACTCTGGGCCAGTCATCAAGGAGCCTGAATCCTCACCACTGACACTGGAGAAGGATGTTCACTTGAAACAAAATGGAAACACCCAGTATTTCCATATGCAGCTCTCTGCATCAAGCAGTTTCCCTTAAGAGCATACAGGGAACACACAGTCTGGGGACTGGTTTTTCTGTTTGTTTCTCTAGATTCCTAATAAGACTCCCTCACTGGCACAGCTGTAGAGTTGAGTCCTCAGCTGAGTGTCCAAGCCAAGTTCTCCATCACTTTCTCTGCGAAACCAGTGCTTTGTGTCCCTGCTCCCAGCAGCTAACACACACTCTCTTTGAGATTTGATTTGCACACACACACACACACACACACACACACACACACACACACACACACACACACACACACACACACACACACACACCTGAGAAAGGCTGGCACTGATTTACTAGCTATGCCCCCTTCTGCCCAGACTGTAAGGTAAATACACTGCCACCAGACACTCCAAAGCCAGCTACTTTAAGGCTGTTATAAGGGTACCCAATAATACTGAGTGAAATTAACATTAATACAAATGATAGTGTTTGGTCAATGCAGTAAGGCTATCAGGAGTGGCCACAGAGTCACCAAATAGATATGAGTACTCTCAAAGGGTAAAATATTCTCTAAAGGACCAGCCACAATGAAAAGTTTAAATATATTCGATAATAAATAATAAAAGAACATAAAAATACTAAATATCTATTTACAATATATACCAGTCAATCACATTTCAATCACAGGAAATATTAAAATAACACAGATGAATAGATTCACACAGATGCAGAAAAACAGTACTTAACTAATATCACTATATTTTCCTGATTGATCTAAAGAATTATTATTTCCTGGTTCACTTACTAGAGCAAGGCAAGATGAAGTGGAGGAGAGATCCTTCTATGTCAGGTTTCAAGAAGCAGACTGCTATGAGACTTCAGTTTCAGCTAGTATTAAAACATTATTTTAATGCTGGATTACAGAATGACATCACATACATCTGGCCATCTGGCTCTGTTTTCCACACTACCTACATCACTAGAAGCTGCCAGGATTTAGGCCAAATGTGTTACAATACATATATTGAGCTAAGCTAAAGTTTATTGCATCATCTGTAAGCTGTAAGCAATTTTAACAATTTTGCTCTTCCTACAGAAATTAACAAATCATAATTCTTACAGACATTGTGTTCCTGGCTTTATTTAAAACTGTGTGATAACATCTTTATGGCCTAAACCAGGTATTTTAATTTCAAACTATTTTCAAAGTTAGCTGGACTGAGATTAACCCCTTTTCTTCCAATGTCCTTTGTTACAATATATACATTTCAACAGTTACAATAATACATGTATATTTCTTCCTCTGTAGAGCAGGACAGACTGTTGATACATTTTTTAACATAAGCAACTTTACAAATACATTTTCAACTCAAGCATCTGTACAAATCAGTTTGATTTTGAAATTACATAAAGTTCTTTACTAAATTCCAGCTAGCTGTGCTGGCATATGTTACACATCCACTGCCCTACTTCTCCTGACATAGCTAGCAATACCTCGCATCGTCACATCTCTCCCCCCTTTGAAAACTCAAACTAGTTTCTCAAGTGACCCTGGAGAAACATTTCTTGAGCGGAATTAACCTGTCTGGGAATACATTAACACATACCCTGTCTTGAGATCCCATCTGCATTAGCATTGCTGACCCCACTACAGTGCTGCACTGTCATGTCATATGCCTGCAAACCTAGGCTGCACCTTAGTAACGTGGCATTTTGCTGGCTGGCTCGATGTAGCTGTAGATCCCTCTCAGAATCCTCCTGCCACCTACTGCAAATACTTAGCACAAAGATCTCCCTATCATGGTAAATCATCCTGTTAACATGACACAATTTGTGCCCCTGCCTCCTGCGTAACAGTTCTACCATGTAGTTAACATCACTGACCTTCTTTACCACTTTGAAGAGTCCTCCCTAAGCTGCCTGCAGCTTACTGTGTCTGACAAGAATGTAAACCATAACAGTCTGTCCCACAGCATACTCTCGGGCTCAAACATTCCTGTCATACCAGACCTTTTTCTGCTGTTGGGTTTCTGCCAGGTTCTCCTGGGCCAAGCCCATGAGCTCCATAAGCCTTGTCCTGAGATTTATGAAATATGCCACAACAGACTCCTTGTAGGGCTCACACTCACCCTCCCACTCATCAGGAATCAGTTCTAAAGGCCCCCTTCACCCTATGCCCATACAGCAACTGAAAGGGTGAAAAACCTGTGGATTCCTTGGGTACCTCTCTGTATGCAAACAGTAGATAGGGCAGACATTTGTCCCACTCTCTCTTAGACTTGTCTGCAAATGCCTGTAGCTTGGTCTTTAGTGTAGAGTTAACCTCTCCACAAGACCATTAGTCTGGAGGTGTTAGGGTGTGGTCTTTAGGTGTTTCACCCCACAGCGCTTCCACAGACAAGCCAGCAGGTCTGACGTAATTGGCACCTCTGTCAGTCAGTATTTGTCTTGGGAAAACTACCCTGCTGAAAATCTCTACCAAAGCATTTGCCACCTTCTCTGCTTCAATAGAGGACAGAGCCTCCACCTCAGGGATTTTAGTAGCATAATCTACTACCACCAGGATATACTTCTTCTCTGTGGAGCTTGGCATACTCAGAGGCCCCACAATATCCATAGCTACCCTCTGAAATGGCTCCCCAGTCATAGACAAAGGCATCGAAGGATCCTTGACCTTGTCTCCTGTCTTGCCTACTTTTTGACACTGCTCACAGGTCTTGCAGTACCCTGTTACATCCCTTGCAATTACAGGTCAGTAAAGGTTTTGCATAATACATCTCTTGGTATGCTTTATGCCCAGAGGACCTGCAAAAGGAATGTCATGGGCTATGGCAAGAAGTGCCAGACAGTACGCTCTAGGCACTACCAACGTCTGTATTGCCTCACCCTCTAGCCCTCACACAGGGGACCACTCTCTATACAGTAACTCTTTATTCCAATATACAGACCCCCCCCCCTTTTCCTTGAGAATCAAGTGCCTCTTTAGCTATCTCCCTCAAGCCTCTTAGTGTAGGGTCCCAGAGCTCAGCCTGTATCAACTCTATCTTTGTGACCCTTTCCAGCTCCACTTCCACAGGAATTCTGGTGTTCTCTAACAGTAATGCCTCATTGTCAGCCTGGGTACTACCACTCACCTCTGCCCTTGCAGTCACCCTGTCTAAGGGAACATCAGTACCTACCAGCAGCCATGGCTTACATTTAGGCTCACTGTTACAGGGTAGCACCTACCTGAAATAGCCACCTCATCAGCCCTGACTTCGGGCATGGGGTCTATCTGGGTGTCCCCCAGGCTACCAGACCCACATGCCTGTCTCCAATCCTGACTGTGTATAACTGCATGCCCACAAGGTACAGCATTATCAAAATCTTTCCCTATCAAGACATCTGGAGGGATATCCTCAAATGCACCTACTTGCTTGCTTCCTTTTCCACCCTCCCAATCATGGTGAATCCTGGCCAAAGGCATTTGGAACTGGGTCCCTCCTAAAGCTCTGACTGGAGTGGACTGTCCAAGCAAGTACTGCTCCTCTTTAACCACTGCAAGCTTCACTATGGTGATGTCAGAGGCCGTGTCTCTCTTAGCAGTGGCCTGCTTTCCATCTACTAAGATTGGATATAAAATGCTGGTGATAGTTTGGTACCTCTGTTGTTTCCAGATAACTTACCACTGGCATACTGTTATTCCCACTTGCTGGCTCCCCCACCTTTTGTTCCCCACTTTGCATCCGTGGACATCTATATGATACATGGCACCACTGGTTACGTTTAAAACATTTAACTCTTGATCCTGGCCATGTACGTGAACTAATGGCTTCCTCTGTTACTGGTGGACTCTGTTGGGGTAGTTTAGGCTGCCCACCATGGGTTCCCTTATATTCATGTGCAGCACTGGGTATCCTCTTCTTGTGCAATGATGCCCTACCTGCTAAGTACATTTCCCTTTTTTTCCCCAGCTCATCTACAGAGTTACACTCACTGTCTGCCAACCAGATTCTCATGTCCTCAGGCAAAGTGCTAAGGGATTGTTCCTTCAACAAAAGGTCTGCCAGCTATTCAAAAGTGACGACCTGACACCCACTCACCCACCTATGAAAATAAGTGCTTAACTCAGCAATATAATCACACACATTTTCATCTGCCTTGCATCTGTACTTATAAAACTTTTTTCTCTAAGCTTCAGGTGTTAACTTAAAACATTCAACCTTCTCCTAAACAATCTCCTACCTCCTATCTGGCCTCTCTCTATACTCTAGCTAGACCCCTCAATAGCTCTAACTAACAACATTTTGAAACCTTTAACCCTAAAAAACATTGGTAAAACATATATAACTACTCCCCTGCCCAAAACTGGAGCAAGCTTCCTCCTGACATCAGGCAAATAACTACTACTCGTGAATTCAAAAAAGATCTCAAACAATACCTACTTAATAACTCGACTTGTAACTGTAAATCCTAGCTAATATCAAACAACACTGTCACTGCATACCTACACTTTAATGATGCTGCAACTGTATCTTTAGCTGTTCTACACTGACTCTCTACTTTGTAACTTGTAAATAACTCTCTATTGTTGTTCCTCAACAATTTTACACTAACTTTCTATTGTGTAACTTGTAAATAACTGATCCCTTGTTTCAAACAACTGCTCATTGAAAATAGATTGTAGCAAAATACCATGTTCACAGCATCTTTTCACTGTTCTCATCTTGTAAAGTGTACACAGTCTGACTACTGCTGCAAGAAAGCTTGTACTGTTTTACTTACTTTATTGTAATCACTTATATGCAGTTTAGATTATTGTTTGTCTGTAATTAGTTGTTTGTGCTGTTGTGGAGCTTTTCTCCATGGGCCTCCGCTGAAAAAGGGATTTTGCTCAGTCGGACACTCCCGGTCAACAAATGTCAAATAAATAAAATAAAATTCGAGTAAGCAATCTTTGACTTTATCATAATTTAAACAATCAATATCAGACAATTTACACATAGCAGTTACAGCTTTACCATGGAGCTAGGGGATCAGGAACTGTACCCAGAGCCCTTGGTCAACATTATACTGTTTACATACCCTTTCAAATATATGAATAAAACTATCAAAATTATCACCGTCTGTAAATTGTGAATGAAATTTACTGACCTTTATGGCTTCCGGGGTTCAGTTTTTCCTTTCCTCAATACCTCCATGACCCTGGCGAAGAGTCAGCATTTCCGTCTCATGTTGACAATGCTTCTCATTTCCTTTGGCCTCCAAATGCTGCAGTCTCTCTGCTGATTCTAATTCCATCTGTTTCTCCTTTTCTTCAACCTCCAAACACCGCAGTCTTGCTGCTGATTCTAATTCCAAACATTTGGCCTCCAGTTCAAGTCTCTTTAATTCCAGATGGATCTTTAAGACCTCTTGAGGAAAAGTGAAGTGTCCTGTTTCTGAGGGCTGCACACCTCCCATCCCCAAACTGGTTATCCTCCTGGTCGCTGGTCTGAGCTGCAACTAAGGCTAAAATATTTTCCTCTTTAGTCAGGTTGGCATGCGCCAGCCCTTTGGCTTCACACACCTTGGCCAACTGGTTCTTTTTCAGCTTGCCATAATACTCTGCTGACATCACTGCCTGCTTTCCCTGACTAAACTAAACTAACAAAAATTAAATAAAACTGTTGTGAAATGAAACTCTGAATGGTTAACTTGTGACTGCTGAGAATACACTCAGCTTCAGTGACAACTGCCTACAGGCTACAGAAGTTCAATTAATATCCACACCACTGCCACCAATATGTGACGTCTCCACTCCGGGTTAGTAATTAAAGAGTCTGAATCCCTACCACTGACACTGGAGTGGGACCTTCACTTGGAACAAAAATGGATACACCCAGTATTTCCCAATGCAGCTCTCAGCATCAAGCACAATTTCCCTTAAGAGCACACAGGGAACTCACTCAGTACAGGGGCTGGTTTCTCTCTCTCTTGCTCTCCAGATACTGAGTTAGACTCCCCACTCCCCACTGGCACAGCTGTAGAGTTAAGTCCTCAGCTGAGTGTCCAAGCCAAGTCCTCTACCACTCTCTCTGTGAAACCAGTGCTTCATGTCCCTGCTCCCAACAGCTGACACACGCATTCTTTGAGATATGATTTGCACATACTCACACACACACACACACACACACACACACACACACACACACACACACACACACACACACACACACACACACACCTGAGAAAGGCTGGCACTGATTTACTAGCTATGCCCCCTTCTGCCCAGACTGTAAGGTAAATACACTGCTACCAGACACTCTAAAGCCAGCTACTCTAAGGCTGTTACAAGGGTACCCAATTATACTGAGTGAAATTAATATTAATACAAATGATAGTGTTTAGCTAATACAGTAAGGCTTTCAGGAGTGGCTACAGAGTCACCAAATAGATATGAGTACTCTCAAAGATTAAAATATTCTCTGAAGGGCTAGCCACAATGAAAAAGTTTAAATGTATTTAATAATAAATAATAAAATAACATGAAAATAGTAAATATCTATTTACAATAAACACCAGACTTTCAATCACAGGAAATATTAAAATAACACAGATGAATAGATTCACAGAGATACAGAAAAAAACAGTACTTAACTAATCTTTCTATATTTTCCTGACTGATCTAAAGAATTACTGTTCCCTGGTTCACTTACTAGAGCAAGTCAAGATGAAGTGGGTAAGAGGTCCTTCTATGTCAGGTTCTAAGAAACAGACTGCTATGAGACTTCAGTCTCAGCTAGTATTAAACCATTATTTTAGTGATGATTTATAGAATGACATCACATACATCTGGTCATCTGACTCTGTTTCCCACACTACCCCCATCATTAGAAGCTGCCAGGATTTAGCACATATGTGTTACAATACATATCTCAAGCTTTGCTAAAATTTTATTTCAGCATCTGAAAGCTGTAAAACAATTTTAACATTTCTGCTCTTCCTATAGAAACTAGCAAACGATATTTCTTACAGACATTGCAAATCTGGTTTAATTCAAAACTGTGAGATAACATCTTTATGGCCTAAGCCAGGTAATTTAATTTCAAATTATTTTTAAGGTTAGCTGGACTGAGATTAACCCCTTCTCTTGCAGTATCCTTTGTTAAAATATATAAAATTCAACAGTTACAATTATACATGCATATTTCTTCTTCTGAGCAGCAGGACACACTGTTGATACATTTTTAATACAAGCAACAATACAAATACATTTTCAACACAAGCATCTGTTCAAATCAGTTTGATATTCAAATAACATATAATTCTTTAATAAAGTCCAGCTAGCTGTCTTGGCATATGTTGCATATCCTCTGCCCTACTTCTCCTGGCATAGCTGGTAATATCTCACATCATCACAATGACATTGGAAGGAAAGAAGGAATGGGAGAAGGAAGAGGTTTACTTAAAATAAATACAGTAATTTAGAACATGATAAAATTAAAGATTGGATGATTATATAAGCATAACAACAGCTTACAATTCATTTCCAAAATGGATAGCTTTTAAAGATAAATTAAAACAGGAATATTAGTATTTAAGGACATATATATATATATATATATATATATATATATATATATATATATATTAGTAATGTATGAAAGGATGAAAAATATAGAACTAGAACACGGCACAATCTGTTAGAAAAAGAATACATGGACAATACTTGAAAGACAAAGTTAATATGACATAAGGTAATATACTTTTACAGAAGATGGTTACGTTTTTGTAACGGGGAAAAGAACAGGGATAAGGCGGCCATTTGAGGTTCAGCTACATTCTTGTAGCAAGTTTTGATTTTCACTTTTATGTAGTGACTTTACAGCTGACTGATAAAACTTTTGAATTTAAAATGGATGTTCTGCAAAGCTTAGTCATGAACCAAAAAATAAATAAACAGTATATGAAAAAACGCTGGATAAGCAAATCAGCAGTATTCCAATTGTTACAATACTAAAGTACATGTAGAAAGATATGTAAAAATAAATTTCAAGAAGAGGGAAAAGAAGAAGAGAAGTAAGGATCCAAAGAGTAAAAATGAATGACTATCATAAAACAGAAACAAAGAGATGCAAAATACATTAAAAATTAGGAGAAAAGTCATCTGGGATAGATAACAATGGCTATTGTTTCTGCAGGAATGCTAGATGGAAAAGGATCAATGAAAAACATATATGAAGGAATTTACTAAAAAGAAGGGAGATATCAAAATTTAGCCAACTAGAGCCTAATACATCTTAAACACAGATTATGAACTTCTGATGAGAATAATTCAAATCATATGCAGGAGTCTGGAAGACCTATTGCAGGAAGTTGTGGGACTTGAACACAAAATCATACAAAAAAAGCTTTGTAGTGAGTAGAAGAAATAGTAAAGAAAATGAAGATTTAATTAGTACTGATTACAAAAAAGATTATGCTAATATAAACAAACAGGGCAATTTAAAGTATTAAAAAGATGATTATACTAAAAAAAAAAGAATGAGAACAGCTCAGAAAAAAATTACAACAATTCAGAAATGTATTAGCACTGATTTAGGAACAGGTTATGCCAATATCAACAAGTAGAGCATTGTAAAATACTAAAAGAGATGGGTAGAGTGAAAAAGGGTTTGTAAGGTGTTGCAGGGGAGGGTTAAAGATTACCTTATTAATGTGTACTAACTGTAACCATAACCCTGGCTCTAACCCTACACCTTAGAAAACCCTTTTCCTTAAAACAACCACTATTCAGACAAATTATATCTGAGTTAGTGGTAGTGTGTTTGACTTACTGAAGAATGAAAGTGTTTCATTTTTTGATTGGTTGTTCCTGAGTTTCAGAGTTAAGCTTTGACCTTTAATGATCAATTACTTTGTATTCAAACATTAGTGCATTTGGGTATTTGACATATAGTTACATGCATACACACACACACACACACACACACACATACACACACACACACACACATAAAACATACAAATATATATATATATAGACACACACACATATGTATGCACACACACACACATCCATACATACACACACACCCACACACACACACACACACACACACACACACACACACACACACACACACACACACACACACACACACACACACACACACACACACACACACACACACACACACACACACACACACACACACACACACATGGCTACAGTTTTGTCAGTTGTACATTTCTTTAATCAAACTGTGAATCAAGCAAGTCCTTTTGCAAAATTGCATTTCATCAAATGTGCACAATCAAACACTGTGACATTGTCAGACAGTGGGATTTAGGGACTTTTTCCCAGTGTTATATAATCTTGGAGTTGACATGTATAAATAGCATGTGGTGAGGTGGGCACAGGGGAGCTTGCACCCATGCAAAAAAAAAAAAAAATCGGTGTAGCTTTGACTGAATGTGCAGTCAATTTATTATTTTTACTGATTATATGAGTGTAGGTAAAAGAATGAACTCCACCCAAATGTCAAGTTTTTCTTTCCAAAAAGTGATTTTCCTTCCCTGTAATCTTACATTAAACACTTCACCAACAGAAAAAAATATAATTTAATATTTATTCCATTTGTTTTATGTATTAACATTTTTCTCTTTTTGTCTTTCTTTCCTACATTTGTCTCTTCATCTGTTACAGCACAGTGTAATGCTTCTAAGAGTGACAGAGTAATAAGGGTAGGTCACTTATTCCAGCTACAGAACCATTAAGAAAATGATAGCATTTAAATGTACCTTATCAGTCAAAGACTGTCAGCATCACACCTCAGATAAATAGTGCAGCATCGAGTCTGGACCAAAGCAAGGCTTTCAAGCTTAGTTTTCAAATGCAAAAAGAAAACACAACTTTTGTAATATTGCAAATTACTTGTCTTTCCTTTTAATCAACCTCTGAGTCCCAAAAAAAAGAAAATATTTTCATCTTACTCTTATTTTCTATCATTATTTGATTTTACATTTTCTGTAAAACTGCATGCTTCTTCAGGGTTTTGCTACAGCACTTTTGCATTGCATACAGTATGTTGAGACAAGTCAGGGAGTTGCGGAAGGAAGAACAATATCAAAGACTCTAATTCTAGCTACAATATTAAAAAATATGAATACAACACAAACCATTTCAGCCCAAATAATACCTATTAAAAACAGGGTCATTTTTCTTGCAGTTGAACACTGAACTACAGTTACTACTTTGAAAAGAACAATTAACTGAACTACATCTTCAAACCTGTCATTCATACATTCCTTAAATTGCTGTATCAGAGCTGGCAACTAATGAAAATAAAAAGGAATCAAAGTAATTAAAATGCGGATTGATGCTAACCATCAAAAGTAAGCAGTCATGGTACTATTGTAAACTGATGAGAGAGAAAACCACAGTACATGATTCTCTTATCATGGGGATTTCTTTCTGCTGCACTAAAATGACATCAGGAAGGCAAAGGCATTGACTGTAAAACAAAACTGTGCTACCGATGGCAGGGCATTTTGGGGTATAACAAATTAGAAAATAATAACCACGTACTTTGATATAAAGACAGTAGTAATGCAGAAAAGGTCAAGATATGCTGAAATACATTTTGTTTCAGATTCTGAGTGTTTTTTCTTTATCATACTAGCAATGCACCTACATACAGTGGACTATAAATATGCAACAAAAGACCAAACAAAAAATGCAGGTTCTAATTCATGCTGAAGGACAAAACAAGTTAAAGTTCCTTTAAGCATTGTCCCATACAGCAGGGACACATAGTCTCTCTTAACAAGTCTTTCTGAGCTTCTCAGCAGGTCACTTTCTTCTGTTTTACTTTGAGTATTAAAACTGTCGTAGCTTCTGGTGCCTTCCTTCAGCTCTTTCTTTTTTATGCAGTTCCTCACCTAGAACCACTGCTCCAAGTTTCATTAATCAACAAATCAGTGAGAATCTCTCTACCTAATACACCAAGATTCCTGGTTTGTTTAAATCTTACTTTTTAATGTAACAGATTTGCATTATAATTAACAGTCTTAGGTACAATATTTACAGCAACAATATTTACATTCTTTGTGGCAGTTTTACTTCATTTTGAGTACCTCTTCGAGGGAACTGTAGGATATGAGAAATATTAATGTATGGAAATTATATTGTTTTAATTGGTAAAGAGAATAAAGGAAAGGTTAGTAAGTATATGACGGCAATAGAAGAATCTACAAGAACTGGGCTATAAGTAAATAAAACAGTAAGGGTTTTGGTAAATAAACTAGTATAAAAGCAATAATCATTACAGAAAATGTGTAAAAGATTTAAAATGAAACTGGGTGCAACTAATGTCAAAACCAAAATATGAAGAAGAAGATTATATAAGAAGAGGGTGGTTGTAATATTGTATGAAGACTTTCCGATATAATTCAGTAAGAAGGTGCCAATGTATAAAGTCCTGCACTAGGTGTAGGTGAATATATAGCAGGAGTATTTTACTTTACTGAAGATCTGGAAAATTATGGAACTGTTTTTAGGATGATATGGTGTTTGAGATTAAATTTTGTTAAGTGATGGGTATTTTACAGACGAAAAATAAGGCTGATTTAATATGATTCAACACATAATATATTATTCTTCCTTTTGGATAATACATTTTAATAAAGCATAAAACATGACATAATTGAAAGTTTAGGGTGCAAGAAAAATGTGAAGAGACTGGAGGAACCATGATATTGAGATGTGTAAAAAGACAGATAAACAGAAAATTAAATATGATGGTAAATGGAACAAAAGAAGAAAATGATATGAAGAAGCTATGCAAATAAACTATTTGGAGTATAGGTAGAGTATACTGGATAATAATGGAATAAAGACAATAAACCAAACAAAAGACAGAAAATTAAGAAAAAAAATAATTTGTTGGATTTTTGCAGAGTTGCATATCTTAAACTTCCAATTAAAAGTTAAATAAAAGTAATGAATAAAAATTTCTGATCCACTTTGCTAACAATCATCTTGTTAATGATAAATCAATTCAGATTAAGCTGTCTTCAATACAGAACCATCAACAAGGGAACCAGCTAAGATATCAACATGCTAAATAAAACAGTTACACCAACAAACTGCTGAAGAAATAAAATCCACTGTTTAATAAGAGGGTAGCTCTTTCACAACCATGAAGTCACTTCATCAGACCACTTGTCCAAAATACCTAGCCAGGCCTTTATTCTACTAGACTGATACTTGGTTAGGTGTGTACATCAAATCTGCAGCATGCTTATTTGATAAGCATTTACCCTACTATTTTCATGTCTACATTCCACTTCCATTATGCACTCTTCAAATAACACCAAACCATAGCTGGAAATTTTGTCCACTATATCAACAAAATATTAACTGAACTGTTATGTTTCTGTTTAAATAACATCTCTACAAACTAAAGTTAGGCCATGGTGTTACGATTTGCCTTTCTTCAAATTTAGTGTAAACCTAGAAAAGAACAACTTTTCTTTCAGGAGGATGTGTTAATTCAGCAACAAAATGTATCAATACATCAATACATGAATATTAGTTATCAAAATAGCCACTGATTTTAGAATGTTCCCCCAAAAATAATACTACTTGCCAAGATGGGGTGGGGGGGACAAAAAAACTGAAACTGGATTAAAAATGTCTTCCTTTAATGCTTGTATCTATCCTTGAACACACTAAAACCACTGCAAAATGCCCTTTCAGCAGTGTAGTGTTTACAAGCACCAGCTTCAGCTAGTGATATAGTCCTGCCTGAGTTGGAGAAGTATTCTGTCTTCCACTCCAGTCTGTTTCCAACTGTCTTCCTTAATACTGATGCTTCCACTGGATTAAACAAACTATATTGTTTGGTTTTATCAGCTGCTGAAATGTTACACTCTTCTACATGAAAAGTAATGCATGTCCCTTCATCATCTACTCCCGTAAACAATGCAGACCACACAGCATCTCTCTTCACTACTTAAAATTCAGTGATATGAACTAACATTTATAGTTGCTCCAGTGGCAACCCTTTATTATCCAATATCATTTTGGTATCAGAGTTGACAAGCTCTGCCTCCTCCACTCTAATGTCGTTCTCTATGCTGCTTGTTAACTGGTTGCAGATATTTGTCCACTGATGCCTTCTGCTTGAGGATAGAGGATGGGTAGCTATAGTAAATTTTTTTTTCCATATTAAAAAAAAACACATCTGCATAACTCAAAAATGTAAAGATAAAGGAAACTACTTTGAAACAATATCAAGCTCTTTTAAAGTAAAACATTAAGAATAATTAGGAAATAAGAATAAAAATAATAGCATTTTTTGTGCATCTTGGGTAAGTGCCTTTTAGATTGTAAAAATGCCACCTCATGTTTTCCTTGAAAACTGGTGGGCATAACCCAGTCAACAAAAGGTAATTAAAATGAATAAATGTTCTGCTAGCAAAATCATGTGAGCAAGGGTTTATCAGGTAATGAAAAAGAGGCAAACTTTATAACGTATAAGCAGTAAGAAGTAATTGCATGTGGAGTTAATTTGCATGCAAGAAAAAAGTTGGGAAGTTGGGGATAAAACCATGCCACTAATGTTGGACCATAATGGCCCTAGTATGCGTATAGCAAGGCCTGTCAAAGTAGCATGACCACCTATCTAAGGTTTTGGCATGTTGGCATTAGTCCCTGACCCTGTGTGTGGGTTACCAAGAGCCTGAGAGAGCAATGGGTAATTCCTAGGTAGGCCAGATTTTCCAAAGTGTGAGCTTTTCATGGTTAAACTGGGAAATTTTCTAACTGACTGTGATAAATATATTTATTTTATTTATTTGAACTCATTAACCCAGGTACAGCCCTAATCACAACAAACTAATTTCAATCTCAGGCTGGAGAAATACAGAAAAAAAAATAGGTGAGAAGCACAGCTATATTACACAATGTCATTTAAGTAAAGAGACCATACACTAGGTAATTAACAGGTGTCATCAGAATACACCTATATGCACAAGCTTAATAGAAAAACAATAGGGGTGTAGAATATGAGTTTAGTGGGAATCGTCATTGAACAGTCTTAAGAGCCACCTGGGGGTCAGAGAGTACAGTAGTAAGGGTGGAATCCTTAGAGTGGTGAAAGTTTTATTTTATTTTACCCATTGTCATTGGACAAAATGTTCCTTTTCAGGAGTGCTCCAGGAACACTACCTGGCTAAGTGACTTGCTCAGAGTTATAGAGTAAGCAAATGAAGGTGGAAAAAATTAAACCCTGTACTATGGGCACAGGAAGCAGCACATTAACAGCCCACAGGTTTAGTTTGGTTAACTGCCAGATTACCAAAGCAATTATTAGGCTACATCAGCTGAGGAAAGGCAGTTGCAGTTCACCTATCTTAGAAGAAGAAGTGATCATTTTTCTCCTAGTACAGGAATATCTTTAAATCTTTTTTTTTCACTCCCCCCCACCCAGCTCTTATACACTGGCTCCTTTACTTTTGCCAAACTGTCCCATTCATTCTGGGAAAATGGGAGATGGCTATTACTGTGCTAGGTGACAATGCTATTGCCCATTTGTTCCTTATCAGGAACCTCAATCCACCCTCTATTCCCAGGTGAGAGTTGGGCAGTAGGGAGCACGCCATCTTGTTGGTCCTAGGGGCTGGCCTACTCTATCCCCCTTCTCCTCCTTCAACGGTCCCTTCAAATCTATGCTTGCTACTTGCAGAAGGGAAATGTGCACCACATGGTAGTTTTCCCTCATCCACTTAGACAAAATGCACTATGATAGCATGAGCTAGGCAAAGCCAGGACTCCCCTGGGTGAACATCCACTGCTCCCACTAGGTGTCACACATGCTGAGTTAGCGTTCCCCTAGGATATGTGAGCTGCAATAGCTGCTCGCGCCTATCATTCCAAGACCCAAAATAACAAGAAATGCATGCTGCATTAAAGGGATCTTAAGGGGCTCTAAAGAATACACTAAGGTGAAGGAACAGAATGGAAACAATGAATGCATAGGTGGCTCTGGAAATGCACCAGCTATACTCTTCTTTTTGCACAGCTGTTACCAAGAAGATGAAAAGCTAACAATTGTCCCTTGGTGACTATAAATTTAGGAAACAAGGTGTGACCTTGAAGGATAGCCATACATATCTGCACTCTGCCAAGAATTGACATATGCACTGTACTACACTTAGACATTCAAAATACTCAGGGGTGATACACTTGCCAAAAACTATGAAAAAATAAAAAAACAATAGCACAATGCCCTGAGGACATTTCACTGTGAAAAGTAAGGGCTCAAGAAGCATGTGAGAGGGTGGCCTAGTTAGGAGCATAGAATGTAGCTGATCAGTGAGTCAGAAAGGATAGAATTCACTAAATATAGACTTCAAATAGAATACTGCGAAATTTGAAAGTAAAAGAAATACACTATCTTCTGAGTGAAGCAACAGGATGGGATAATCCACAAAATGATAAATGACTGTTAAGAAGACTTGTGAGCTGAAACAAAAAGAATCCACAAAGCATATGGAGAAAGTGGCCATAAGGATGACTACACAGAGACTAACAGAAAAATGTGAGCTACATATTTTAAAGTTAATTCTTCAGAGCACAGCAAAGGAATGCAGCAATGGGAAGGGCAAGTAAAGATGTGAAATTTGCAAATCCTTATGATGCATGGGTAGAATAGAGGGATGGCTGGTAAGATCAGCTAGAGCCTCAAAATGAATTGAACAGGATACTTGTTCAAATATTTGTGGACAAGGAAAATTTGGTTACCAAGGAGCTACATCATTCATGATGAGATATAGGTCAGAGTAGAAAGAATATATAGCCAGAACTGCATAATGACTAAGGCAGCAAATACATCTAAGAGTGTTATAGGGCCTGGTTACAAACTACCAAGGAAAAGAAGAAAAATAATATTGTGAACCAGACTCAAATGTATATTGCTTTGCACTATACCCATGGGTGATATAAACAAAACCATGTAGAAAATGAAACATTCTGCTAAAGGCAGGAGTTGTAATTAATCTGCAATGCAAATACTACCTGTAGTGACTATAAATAAGCAGGAGGCTATAAGAAACTACAACCTCACTAAGCATTACAGAATCAAGAGAAACAGTATGTTGCTTGCTACATTATAAGCTCTGGATGGATCATCCCCATAATATATTTCTGTAATGGAATCATATAAAGAAAAAGGAATATTTTTCTCAGACCTGAATATTAATAAACTGCAAGTGTGGAAAAACTGAATGGAAGCTGAGCCTTGTGAGTGGAATAAACTGAGTACATCACCAGGCCTTACACTGCACAAACAGACACTCATTTGTGTGATGGATAATCTAGTAGGACAAACAGCACATCACAGTAATATATCACATGAGGAAGTGAAACAAATTCCTCTGAATTATACCTATGATGAATAAAGCAACCACGTTTGTCTGGAAATGACCACTCAGAGTCACCCGGTAACCTAATTTATCCCTGCCTGGGGCTAGAAGTAGTAGAAAAAAGGAACTGTGAGCTATGTAACAAGCACTATGCAATGCCCTGACAGGTCAAACTTTAGGTAGATGCTAGCACAGAGGATCGGCCTGCCTATATAAATGTGCATAAGGCAACAAAAAACAAAACAATAAAGAAGATGGTCTACAGTAGTGATATCTGTACATAGTGATGACAGCTATGACAAAGCTACACAGAGAAGAGGTTAGCATATGCTGTCATCCAGAGATTTTTAAATTTAACTCACTATAAAAGAAGTGATAGTCAACCAAGGACAGTTTATGAAAAAATGCGCACATACTGCACACTTATGTCTGACTATGAGCTGTAGGTACATAGAGACATAAAAGGTAAAGGTATGACTATAACTAAACTGTAAGGACCAAAGTAGTGGGGAGTCACCACCTTGAAATCCTGGAATCCACATTGATATAACTGATGCCCATGAACAGCAGGGTAGCCTAAAAACTAATTAGTAATAATTCTCTGCTCTTTTAATAGCTTAAAAAGGGTAGGAGGGAATTAAGTCAAGCTTAAAAATATTGCACTTAAGATACAGTGCTCAGAAGTCGGAAGTGACCAGGAAAAGAACAAAACTTCCTGACAGAACAGTAACATACACCCAAGCACTCTAAAAATAATAACAGTACTTTGAGACCTTAAGACCATGTCTGCTGTACCTTACATGCAGCAACAGAGATCTGCACAGGAGTCTTTCTTTACACAGGATTATGGATAAAGGAAAGGAGTTAGGTATCCAGGGAAAATTTTATATGCTGAGTTGTCTACGTCCTGCTGGCCTTAGTCCTATAGGAAAAAGAGGATGGACCACTTCTATCACATATGTAGTGTTTTGACACCTGTGAAGGATCCCTTCCACCTTGCTCAAGGTCAGCATTCAAATGAGATACAGTCCTGTGCTGGGATATGAATTCCATCAGAAGTCTTTGTGACTAAGAATGCAGTCATTTCCAGCTACAAAGACTGTGCAGCATTGATAGCAGTCTAGATATGTAAACAAAGAAAGGCAGTCGATGATCTTAAAGTTAATGCTGCACTCCATTCAGGAGCAAACCATGAACTATCACTGTGCGCAGAATGGTACCTTTTATATCTGGTTAGTGCAGAACCCTGAATGCAGCTCTCACACTGACAGAACATATCATGTAGTTTAAGCAGAAGCCAAACCAAACATCTAGAGGCAGATTTGTGTCACTCCCTAAAAATCCGAGCCATTAAATGCTACTGTAATGTTGCAGCAGTATGAAAATACTCCTCAGCAGCATGCACACAGGTTAACTTGTGTATCAAGCTTATTTATTTATTTATTTGTTAGTATGGCAGGTAAAAAAAAAACACATTTCTAACTCTGCCACCTGAGGAAGTTCACTGCTTTTTGGAAGCTCATACTTTTTTATTCTCCATACTGCGTTTATTTTTATTTTCATTTAGTTATACCTGCTTACCTGTGCTCTGTTGTAACGAGAAGGACATGAAAATATAAAACAGGCAGCTTCTTACCATGATTAAAGAAAGCATGTACTCAGGTGGAAGAAAATGTACCAAAATACATCTTTACCTGCTTTGAATCCTTCTTTCTAAGTTCAGTATGACAGAATATTTAGACTATTTTATGTATTGAATACATAAATGTATTTTTCATAAGAAAAATGTTTATTTGACATATGTCTCTATCAAGTGTATAGACTAGTGCTTTTTATTTCTTAGTTTCTGAAGAATGTCTAAGATACCACAGATTCAGAGGTGTGAAACTACATGAAGAAGCTCACATTTATTCAGAAAAGGCAGAATAAAATTGCTTGAGGTCAAGCTCAGAGGTGCCAACAGTCAGCAAGCTGCATCTACTGCATAGTAATGCCTGGACTCACACAGAGTCTTGAGAAAGAATATGGTGTATGGGTTTCTGATACCACAATAAAAACAATAATAGGTTCATAGGTTGGTACTAGGCTATCGGCCCTAGGGCCTATACAAGCCTAACCATAACAATTCCCTGGCTATTACTTCCCACAGTATTTACTTCTCTGAACCCCTGTCTAGCTGAGTGACTCAATTTCCTATCTCCCATCCAATCATTAAGGTTCCTTTTGAAGAGGGCCAAAGAGGCGTTCTGCTTGACATGTATGGGCAGTCTATTCCAGAGTCTGGGGAGTCTCTGGGTTAGGAACCTCTCACTCCAGCATGTTTTGTTCATTGTGATGACAAGGTTTAGATACCTAGAGTGTGTGTCTCTGAGGGATTGGGATTTCTTTAAGTGGAGCATGTCCAACAGCTCTGGGTTTGACATGGCCTTGTATGTTAAGAAGAGATTGCCTCTACAGAGTATGGGTGGAGTTTTTTTAATGGCTTACCTTAGAAGCAGCCATCTTTAAATTATTAGTCATGCTCAGGGATAAAAGTACTAATTTATGGCCAAAGAGCCATATCTTAAGCTAAGATGATCAAACTAGCTATTAAAAAAAAGATATAAAAAAAATGTAAGCACCAAAATGACATGACCAAAACCCAGCTATAACCGGTGTTTTTTTTTTTTTTTTTTTTAATATTTTGTTCTTAACTAAGTCTTCCAAATGCTAAGATGAATAGGACAGGTATATGTAAAAAGAGAATAAAGGTAGATTTCTCGTACGCATCCTGAAAAAGGATAGCATGGAACTATATACCCTAGTATTTTCTATTTTATGATCTCAAGCAGGGCTTTTATATGTCACTGCACATTTCATAAGAGCATGCAATAAAGGGGACTATAACCTGTATCACACCTAAATTCAGAGAGCAACTGAGCTGTTACATGTGCTTTTAGTAACACCTTGAAATTCCACAAAAATAGCACAACAAAGAAAGTATACATTTTATACAACAACTCTCTCATGTTTTTTTTCCACACTGAGTATTTGGCTCTTTCATTTAATCTGTTAATCAGATAGAAAATATTCTGCATTCTGTCTGTATTAATTTGTTAATTTCTGAATGGTATGGTATATGCTAAAATATATTTACCATTTGAATATCTACCTAGAAGGTTTTTTTATTTTTACATGAAATGACTGTCCAGTCAGCACGCCATGTCAGTAAAGCTAATTGCATTTCTCAGCTAAAATCCTGCCAGTCCTTGAAAATTTGAAGGTAAGTAATTATAACCATAAGATAACTAATTACTTGGGCATCTTACTTTTGCACAAACACCCCCACCCCATCCCGATGAGGAAAGCAACAGCTTTGCGTCTTTAAAGCGTGCACTTATCTTAAGATTACAGTAAAACCTATACTCAGTGGTCAGTAGCTTCTGAACCCAAATAATGGGCAAAAGAGTCATTTTTGGCTGTGTTATTGTTCCACAGTATTATTTCAGGACTGAACGTGAAAAGAAAAGGTAAGAGACCATTCTTAGGTAAACAGCTGACACTATGGCTAAAATCAGATGTTTAAATACAGCTAAAATCAATGTACTCTTTTATTTTCCCTTGAAATATAGGAAGATAAAATAGAAATATTATATGTCAGCAATAATATGTTTAGTTATTAGTTTATGTCACTATAGAAGCATGTGGCACTCAGAATTCAGCCTTAAACTGTAAAGTTTCTCTCCTGTGGTACAGCACACTGTGCCTTGTGTGATTGTTTAATAAAATCTTCTGCAGGTTTTTATTCTACTGCTAACAGTCCACTGCAACTGAAATAATAAGGATTAATTTTTTCCTATAATCACATTACCATGATTGCATGCTAGAATATCAAGGGAGGGGAAAATTATTTACAAATGTATATTGTTTTCACAGAGATCACAAGGCACAATTTGTATGTTTTATTTAAAGCTTAAATATAATCACATTGACCTATTAACAAAAAATATAAACACATTTTATTTAAGTTCTATTATGCAATAAACATTTTAGTTAACTGTCAACTGAAACAATATATGTGAGAGTGACATCACTGAAGCTTCTAGACTTGACCTACCTTTCATCAGTTTGACACAGCAGTGCAATGAAACTGGACAGAACTTCTGAGACTACCTTTGTCTTTTGTAAAGTAAACCATACATTTTACACTGTGATCTTACAGTAAATTCTTTTAGTGCAACAAAATCTCAGCATCTTACAAGTTTTAAATATTTTTTTTAAGTCAAGACATGAAATGTTTACATATTAAGTTGAGGTACAACACTGTAAGCTTGGAATAAATGGGCAAATCCATAATAATGAACTGACACAAAGTGCAGCTGAAAGAAGGCTCATTTTGAAAATGAGTTCTGCCTTACTATTGCATGGGGGAGGGGTAGCAGATACCACTATCATAAACAGCCACACAAGGCTATTTCCCCTTTAAGAGGCAAAATAATGCAATGACATTTACAAAAATGAACACTATGATCCTTAGCTAAAAGATTACAAATCATGACTTCTGCACTTACGTATTTAAGATGTGGCTGGACAGCTGTGGTGGGGAGGGATGCAACGGTACTTTGCTGCTTCTTGTTCTGAAAATGGTAAGGAGCACCTGAAATAAGGTCACTGGATTTAGGGAGTGTCTACTGAGGGTATAATGTAGTTGCAAACAATAAGCGAAAGGTTCAGTAGCCAGCATGCCAGTGGACATGAAACATTTGCCATGTCATGACTGCATTAGAAATTGGGCACGTCAGGAACAAGGTGTGTCTCTTTGAAAGAAACATTGCATTTTACACTATCACATTTGTTTGTAAAAAATATTCTCTACCAAGATGTTTCCTCTTGAAGCTCAGCACTGTATTCCCATACCCTAATGGTAGGAAGGCTCAATTTACACAAAAGAGAGAAAAGACAAAGGAGGCAGTGGTTAAACATTTTAAAAAATAATCTACAAATGCAAGACATTCTTTCAGACAGCAATTTTAGAGAAACATTTTGTCAACAGGAAGTGTTGTTCAGTTTGTTCTCCACAAATATATTTTGTATAGGGGTTTCCCCAGTACATAACATTGTGTAACTCTTCATGAATACATATTTTCACAGGGCTTTCCATTTGTCTGCCTCTACAGCTTACTTTATATCTTTTGCTCATGGAGCAATTGTGATGTGATGGTCAGTAAGCTGTGACCTCAAGTATGGGTAAGGCAATATAGATAAAGTTAACAGGAACAAAGATATTACAGTACTACTGCACATCATTTTAATAAGAAACAGTAGGGAATAATATGTTACTCACAAAAATGTAATGCTAGCTACATTGTATCTAACTACTCAGAGCAGCTGAGAAAGAGCAAATATGCTCTTGAACAAATACTGTGTGACAGCTCAGATAGTAGCACATGCAGGCATTAAAAGCTGCATGAGATATGAACGCACGCTGTTTTAGATGAGTGGCCGTAGCTCTCTAGAAGCTCCCAGCTATGCTAAGGAACAGTCACTGCACTTGTCTAGTGTGCCAGTCTGCTTACGGTAGTAGATAAGTATATGTTTGCCCTCTGCTGTAAAACAGAAACAGGCAGAAGCTTACTGAGCATTACAAGGAAGCAATGTTTTGTATTAAAACTATTATTCTGCATTCCTTCACAAGGAAGTAGACAGTTTGGCTCACGTTAAGATTACAAGATTATATATTTGCAATATGCTGGGAGAAAATAATAGGTCATAGAAATTTCCAGAAAAACTTTCATGCTGTTGACCCATTGCTAAAATCCAGTCAAGGTTCAGCTAATTCTGAAGTTCAGAGAGGAAGGGGCAGTGTGGCACTGCTCAGACATACATTGTAATTATTGGAACAGATATTAATGATGGATATATCCCAGTATCCGAAACAGATAGGTAAAAGAAAATCTCACTCGTGCAGAAAAAAACTCAATTTACTTGTACAGGTCACTAGCTGTTCATGATAATGATACTTAAATGCTTCAAATGACCAGTGTTGTTGCAGTGAGACTCTGTTAGCTATGTATTAGCTCTGAGGAAGGGCGGTAGGGCAAGTCACTGACAACAGACAGTCCCTGGGATGGTTGAATATGGAAAAGACAGGAAAGGCAAAAGCTGTCAAGTAGTCATTAACGGTAGATAAGTAAAGAGGAAATGGAATTAAATGGTAGAGCATCATACTGCTAAAGATTTCTTCTAGCAGAGATGAATTACCAAATGCTGAGACAAGCAGTACCATAACACACTGTATATTGTTGAACATGGCCACATGCCATGGGTAATATAAGGCACAAAAGTGGTATCAGTTTGTACACCAGCTATAATGTGTGCAGACTTAAGAAAATGCACATGCTGCAGTGATTTCACTTTTGCAGTGAGGTTTATATGTTTTTTATTAGTTTCAGTGTCATATAACTCTTTATATAGGTGATACATGGTAAAAATGAACTAAAAGCATTCCCTTATGGCTAACCATGTTCTGTAAATGTATTTGCAGCATAAGTATCAAATGAGTTTGTAAGAGACAGCAGTTAGATACCGGTCTTGTGATAGGCGGTAAGAAATCTGCTCCCATGTGCAGGGGAAAAATGTCTCATTTCTGCATTCCAGAGACCAGGGAAAACAGAAAAGTGAAAATAACATGCCAACTTTTGAAGCAAAAGTCAGGCCCATATTTACCAACACAAGCTGTCCTTGGGGATTAAACAACAAACATTTCCCATTACGGAAGTCATTATCCATTATCTACACCTAATGACATAACTCTTGAAGATGTTCATTGCTGGGTCAGAATGAAAGCAGCTGAACCACAGAAAATGTTGTATAATGGGAGTACAAACCTAATGAAACTGGCGAGAGCACCCAACAAAACACAGCAACTGACAGTCTATTATGAAGGAATGTGATGACTAACAGAATCCTGTGTTATGTATTATTCTTGTGCAAAGCTATGAAGAGATATAGTATTCTGCAGCAACTCCTGTTATTGAAGTATAGTAATTTATCCATGCAACACAACAACTGCTCTGTTTGTTCACAAGAAAATGAGGCTAAGCATGTGCATGCCTTATGTTTCCACTCATCATCATTTTCTTACATGGAAGTTAGGCTAGGAACATGCATGTGCATAGCTTCCACTCTGACTCAGATGATATAACATGTCACTGACCTGGAAATATGCAATGAAATGTATCTAGCCACTGCATGCCTTGTCAATGACTTTGAAGTAAAAAAAAAAAAAGTAGTATGATCCATAACTCACTTGGAAGAACTCAATCAGCAATCTTTGTTGCTGACCTGGAAGCACTCAATGACCTCAGTGAGTACACCTTAACATGAACTGGAATTTACACCACTACAGAGCAAAGAAATTAGTCCTTCAGTTAGGAAACCTTATGATAACCATGGCAAATATAATGAAAAGTGGGCATTCTGGGACTGAAATTCCTGGCTCAGTGCTGCATCACCTAAGGAAGTAGTCCAACAATAGTTTGTACCAGGAAAAGGCTCAGTTTTACCACTGTCTTCATATAATAAAATATTAACCTTTCAGAACAGATTTACTTCTCTTATACATTATCGTTGCACACTACTTATTGTGACCCTCCTCATCTACATTCTGCACCAAGGCAGTAATATCTCCACAAATGACCAAATTGCCTGTCCACTTAAGCAGCTACCATCACAGCCAGCAATTCCCCACCCACCCACCATGACAACTAAATGACTGCAAAAGTAACACAGCTCACCCCTTCTTCCCCAGAACCATGTGATGACCACTACACAGTGCATATAGAATACCCAGTGGTAGTCAACCAGTGACCTAGCCTTTGTGACATCAACGTGAAGGGCTTCTGACATGTCCTCAGTCAGCCAGCTGTACCATCAAAATTTGCAAGCCCCAGCAGCAAAGACAGAGCCATGGGCGTGGGCATGGAATATTTTGTGGTAAAAGAAAAATAAACCACTGCCATCTGTCATGAGAGAACCTCACAAACTGTTCTGCAAATTAGAGTTTCTTTTAAATAGCTTTGTACATATTTCTCTAGCAGTAGTGCACCAAACAGTACAGGCAAGTCCACCAAAAATGCAAGACAAGTCTAGTCTTTTGACCAAACAGGAATGTAGCTAGGTGCATAAAAGAATCATCTGGCAGGGGGGCTTGCATCATCTGTGTCTGACCCAAAGATGTTGGAAAATTCAGTAAGAATCAGTTCTACCACTTGGTTTTGATATATCATGTGGACAGCCATGTTACTAAAGTCTTTTTCGGGTCTCATGAGGGTGGGTCCAAAAACAATTCCAATGTTCTGCGTTGTCATACGGTTTGATTCTGATTGCTCCATTACCCTGATAAAACAATAAAAAAAGCAATTTAGGTTTATCTCTTAATCTACATGTGGCAAATACATTTTTGCAGCTACAAAGTCAAAGGAACAGTAAATAAAAATGCACTAGTCCCAAGGTTATTTTACTGCCTCAAGTAATACACTTAATGAAACGTTACTGATCCTAAGCCATTTATGGCTATTACAGAAATATTTTCTAAGAATTGAACAAAAAAATGTGTCACTCAGCCAACAGGAGTACAATCCTGTAACTATTTCCCAGCATTCAGCTGCTTAAAATAGAAACATAAAAGAAGTGAAGCTAATAACACTAAATATTCCACTTACCTCTAAATATTTTTTTCTAACTTTTATTTTATTGTATTTTTCAACATTTAATATGCAAAAATATACAACATGACATACCTTCATGATACCTCTAACTATTTTGTTAGGCCTATGTTTGTCACTGCACCTTTAAAGCAAATATTTAAACTCAAAAATATATCAGTATTGTTAAAATTTGAATATCAAATAAAGTTACATGCATAGGGTAGCCATGAAATTGTACTAAAACCACAGCATTCTCAGTGATGTCTTCATTTTGATAAACATCTTCTAAAACAAGTGTTCAGAACCACTTGTACCACTTGAGAAAACAAAGTTGACATCAGCAGATATCCAAAAGTCCCCAAAATTTAGCAATGACTGTGAATGTGAAGGCTACAAAAGAAATAAAGTTGCTGCTGTTTTATTATTTAGTCATTGCTTATCAGAAGAGGAGAAGATGCAAATAGCAACAAACAGACAACTTAAAGTGCAAAGACTAAGCATAAGCCTTATGCTGCAAACTTTCATTTTACAGCCATAACTGTAAAACAAATAAGACCAGTTGGCATAATGGTTAAGGTCTTCTCCCAAGCACAAGGTACAAGGTTCAATCCTGACCTCTGACCAATGCCTGTTTGGAGTTTGTATGTTCCCCTGTCTTTCCGTGCGGTTTCTCCAACGTACGAAAAACATGCTGAGTGTTTCCATCTCAAACTCACCAAAGAATGGAGCTGTGGCAGCAGCACAGACTCTACGTGGTGCCCTATAGGGGGAAGAGTTGTACAGACCAACCACTATGGGCATTTACTGTGGTGCGCAGTATCCTCATGATAGGAGAACACGGATCACAGACTGTGTGCTGTGGCAGGGCTAGCCACTCGATGGTGTAAAATATGGCTCTAGGTGATTCGGTCATGTTGACTAATGTCATCAAAATGGGCATGGGTAGTTACCGGTGATAAGTGGGTTGAGGAATCTCGCCTACTCTGACCTACACCAGGAACCCTTGCTAACAGTGGGAGGGGTATATGTGCCCCTATTGGCCAGTGTGTGCCCAGCAGCCCTGGGTCAATAAGCTACTGGCTGGCTGGTGTCTAGTTGTCCAGCCTAGGTTACCTGGGATAACTCTGTTGAGCAAAAGCTGGATGCAAAACCAGCCAACCTGCCAAACATGAAATAAGAACTGCTACACTTAATGTAAGTTCACTGACAGGATGCACCTTCGATGTGGATGACATGATGATATGGAGGAGGCTGGACATCCTTTGTATCCATGAGATGAGATGGAAAGGCAGTGCAGCAAAGCCACTTGGCTTGGGATCCAGACTCTATTACTCAGGAGGGAAACAGGCTAGAAATGGTGTAGGAATTGCAATGAGAGTGAGGCTTCAGAAGGCAGTAAGGGGTATCATCAGAATTAATGACAGACTCATGGCAATCAGACTCCAGTGTAATGACAGGGTAGTATTCATAATCTCAGCCTATGCCCCACCGCAGGTTTGTGATAGTGAAGAAAAGAGTGCATTCAGACAGCAGTTGCAGGACCTACTAGATAAAGCAGGCCAACATGAATTGGTGTTGATAATGGATGACTTGAATGCACATATCAGAACAGTTAGAATAGGATATGAAGACTGCCTGGGTCCACATGAGTGGGTCAACAGGAATAAAAAAAGAGAGTCCATTCTAGACTTCTGTCTGGCAAATGGTTTGATAGCCAACACATGGTTCCGAAAGAGAGACAGTCACAAGATCACATACAAAAGTAGCCAACGTGTAACTCAGGTAGACTTCCTCCTACTAAGAAAAAGGCAATGGGATAGAATCCATGATTGCAAAGTCAGTTGGTCCACAGCATAAACCACTAGTTGCCACAATCAGTAGCAAGCAGTGGTCAGAGAAGGCTCTTAGGTCAACAGAGAGTAGGCTGAAGATCTGGAAGTTGACTGCAGAGAAAGTACAACAGTTCATGAAATTACTCAGGGTTCTAACACCCAAAGAAGAGGAGGAAATAAGTGGAGTTGAACAAGAATGGCAGCGCCTAAAAACAGCATTTATTAGGACTACAGAAAATATATAAAACTTGTCCTAAGGGATAAAAAATCATACCACCTAAAACTACAAGAAAATCATGCAAAAAATCCCAAACACTTCTGGAACTCTATTAATTCCCTCTTAAGACCTGGAACAAAAAACAATCCCTGTCCTGATACTAGCAAATCTGACTCAGAAATTGCCACACAATTCAATTCCTTCTTTACCTCTTCAATAGCTGAGCTCACTAAGACATTCACCAACAATAATCCTCCTCCCCTCTCTGCCCAATCCTCCCCTCTCTCCCATCCCTACCCTAATTTTGAACTTAAACCGGTCTCCATCAACCAAATAAAAAAACTCCTCTTTAAACTAAAGCCCTGCTCTAACACCCCTGATAGCATTCCCTCCTCCTTCCTAAAAATAGCATCAGATGCTATTGCTCTGCCTATCAGCATCTTGATCAATAGATCCATACTCGAGTCCTATGTTCCTAAACTTTGGCGTACTGCTTATATTTTCCCTCTCCACAAGGGTGGCAAAAATAACATTGTATCTAACTTTCGGCCCATAGCCATCCTCTCCCCTATCTCCAAAATTCTTGAAAAATGCATCCATGTACAGCTCTTACCATTCCTTACCAAACATCAACTACTTTCCCCCACCCAGCATGTTTTTTTACCCTGGACATAGTACTAACTCTGCCCTGCTCTCCTCCTTACATTTCGTCAATTCAGCCCGTGACTCTGGAGATTTAGTATCTTCTGTCCTGCTAGACCTTTCTAAAGCCTTTGATACCATCTCCCATACCCACCTCCTAAACCATCTCTCTAAACTTAACCTTTCCCAAGCAACCATTTCTTGGTTCTCTAGCTATCTTTCTAACAGGTCCCAAGCCATGAAATGGGGCCAAGCCACTTCCTCTTTCCTCCCTACTCCCACTGGTGTACCCCAAGGTTCCATTCTTGGTCCTCTGCTATTCAACATCTTTAGTAATGACTTCCATAAAGCCATTCCCAACTCCAAAATTGTTCAATACGCTGATGATTCCATTTTGATTTGTAGTGCCCCCAGCCTAACTGAGCTCCAATCTCTAACCCAAAATGCCTTTTCTACCACTGAAGATTGGATGCTCCAAAACCACCTCTCTCTTAATGCCAAGAAAACCAAGATCCTTCTATTCTCCCCCTCCAAATCTTCCCCTATAGATGAAAACTCCCTTCACATCACTAGTCATAATAACTCACAAATAGAGGTCGTACACCCTGCCAAACTTCTTGGTGTCACCATAGACAGTCAGCTAAATTTTAACTCCCACATTCAGCAGAATATCAAAAAAACACACATAAAACTTGGCCTACTTTACAGAAATCACCACTTCCTCTCTCCTTCCTCTAAGCTAACTCTTGCCACTATCTATCTTCTTCCCTCTCTCATGTATGGCTCTCCCTTGCTCACTAACTTATCCTCCTCACTTACCTCCAAACTAGAGATATGTTACAACAACATTTCTAGATTTGCCACAGGCGTCAAATCCTCCTCACACCATTGCAATTCCCTTCATTCCCTTAACTGGCTTGAACTGCCCAACCTACTTGACTTTCACCAACTAACCACAGCACACAAATTAGTATTCCAACCCTCAAACTGCCCTGCACTATCCAACATACTGCAACCATATTCCCCTCCCAGACCTCTTAGATCCTCTCACCAAAACCTGCTGACCATTCATAAACCCAAGCGCCCAGCTGGCCAGCTACTCTTATCCTGTACCCTAGCAAAAAAATGGAACTCTCTTCCCTCCAGCCTACGGACCTGCAATAACCTCAATAGCTTAAAATCTCAACTTCATTCCTACTACTTACTTAACAGGAAATGCAACTGCTCTCTTCCTCCTTTGCCTCTCAAACCCTCCTCTCTCCTTACCCCTGGCTAACCTCTTCTTACTTCTCAACTTCTCTTCTCCTAACCCACTCTTAATTATAAATTTGTTTCTTGTAACAAATTACTTCCACCAACTTCTATACTATATACTCTTCTTCTGAACTATTTGTTCATTCTGCTGTTTGTTTATCACATTGACATTGAATCAAACTGTTTGTGTCTTTTGTTTGATCTTTTTATTATGTACTATGTATTTTTTATACTATGTATGTTTTACTTTGATTTTAAAATGTACCTAATTAGATTTGTGGAGCTTTTCTCCCCGGGCCTCCACTGAAAACAGGCTCCATGAGCCCAGTGGACCTCCCTGGTCATCAAACTGGAAATAAATAAATAAATAAATAAATATGTGGCTAAGCCAGGTATGGAAATAAGGTACATAAGGAAAGCTGATGGTGGAATGTGGAAGTCCAAGAAGTCATCAAAAGAAAGAAGGAGTGCAGGAAGAAGTGGGAGATAGAAAAAAATGACTAGGCTAGTCAAATACAGAATAGTCGGACACCCTTCATAAGGGATGCTAGCAACAACCTGCTCACCAGTCCACAGGACATTAAAGGCAGATGGAAGGAGTATTTTCAGCAGCTTCTGAATGAAGAAAACCCCACAGAAGCTGTACTGCCCAGAAACAGCCTACAATGAGAGAAGAGAAGCCCACCCTAGAAGAAGTAAGAACAGCACTAAGGAAAATAAAGTCAGGGGAAAGCAGCAGGTCAGATGAGGTCACAGCAGATATGATAAAGATGCTGGGTGAGATAGGGAAGAAATGGCTCCTGAGGGCACTCATAGTAGTGTGGAGAGAAAGGCGTATCCCAGATGACTGGAGAATAAGCATACTCATGCCAGTGTACAAGAACAAAGGGGACATCCACAACTGTGGGCACTACAGAGGCATCAAACTCCTATCACATTGCATGAAAGTTCTGGAGAGGGTGACTGATAAATGGATACGCAGAGTAGCAGAATGTAAGATAGGATATGAGTAGTTCGGATTCAGATCAGGATGCAGCACAATTAACCCAATGTTTGCAGTGAGACAGATACTTGAGAAGAAGCTAGAGATGAGGAGAGAGTCCAACTGGGCATTCCTAGACTTGGAAAAAGCATATGACAAGGTCCCAAGAATGCTGATCTGGGCAGTACTGCAGTGGTTTTAAGTCTCAGAAACACTGATAGTATTAGTGCAGGCTATGTACAATGACTCAAGTACAAACAGTGTTCGGCCTCACGGATGAGTTCCCAGTGGGAGTGGGTGTACACTACGGTTCAACTCTGAGCCCACTGCTGTTCATACTGTTGATGGACTACATTAGCAAACAGGTCAGAGGGGGCAGATCAACAAAATTGCTGTATGCAGATGATGTGGTATTACAGGCAGACTCTGAGCTAGAGCATCAGCAAAGGATAGGAGAATGGAATGCAAAACTGAAGGCACATGGGATGAATGTAAGCAAATTGGCGAAATCAAAAGTGGAAGAGGTAAACAGCTTCAAGTATCTGGGAGGGGTGGTTGAGGAGAAGAGAAGTCTGAATGAAGAGGTCAAAGCTAGAATCAGAGGGGCTATAGCCAACTGTCATAGAGTGTCTGGTGTAGTCTATGACAGAAGACTGCCAAAGAAGTTGAAAAGTAAGGTGCACAAGACAGTGGTGTGACCAGTGCTATTGTATGGTACAGAAACCTGGGCAGTAAAGGCAGTACAGCTGAAGAAGCTAGAGGTAATGAAAATGAATTGCCTGAGAAGGGTGGTAGGATGCACACTGTGGGACAGCCAGAGAAATGAGGACATAACAGCAGAAGCCAAGGTAGCTCCAAATTGCAGAAAAGTTCAAAGAGAATAGATTACAGTAATTTGGACACATGCATAAAAGCAGAAGACAGTCTGGTGAGGAAGATTTGGAACAGACAGGAAGAAGGTAAGAGGAAGTGAGGACATCCAGCAAAGAGGTGGATGGATTGTGTGAAAGAAGATCTGCAACAGTCAGGCATGAGTATTGAAGAAGGCAGGAGTGTGCACTGAATTATAACAGAATCACCACTGATCTATTCAGAAAACCAACAAGGGTTAACTTATTACTCCACAGTAAAAGTCTACATCCTACAAAAACCAAGTATAATGTAGTGAAATCCCAAGGCTATAGATTAGCTCGAATCACCACAGAGATGGAACCATTTTTGAGAAACCTGAACAACTTAGAGAATGATTTTCTAGTGAGAGGCTATGAAAGTCAGATGTTAAAAAACATCCTGGAACCCATTATAGAACTGAAAAGGACTGAAGCACCTTCACTCAACCTCCCCAGTAAAAAAATGTTAAGTAATCCCACAGAGAGTAACAAATGCAAAAATAGCTGCATCCTGGCATACACTTTGGATTATCACACTATCAAAAATATTATTGAAGAAAACTGGGACATTGTCACAGGAAACCCTTTTCTGATTAACATCTTAGGTGAAGCCCCATCATTTGTTTATAGGAAGGCCAGGAATATTAGAAGTTTTGTTGAATTTAAACCTAGACCATGTGAGAAAAGCACTAAAAGATGTGAAACTAATTGTACATTTTGTATATTTATACAGCAAGGTGATAGTTTTTATTGCCCTTATTTAAAGAAGATCATTAAAACCAGTGCAGGGGGTGACTGTAACACTAAAAAAGTAATTTACAGGGCACAGTGCAATGAATGCGATGCATTCTATGTGGGCAAGACTGTAAATAAACTCAAGCGAAGGATTTCATGTCATCTGTCAGAAATCTGCTCTGGATGTAAAAATAATGCACTAGCCAAACACCTTTCTCTTCATAAAAGACACACAGGTTTTAAGTTCCAGATCCTGGATCGTATAGACATGGGTGATCTTGAAGGAGACATCCCGAAAATTCTGGAGAAACAGGAACTCATGTGGCAATTAAAGCTGAACTCTTTTAGAAAGCCTGGACTAAACTACTACTGTTCAATTAAAAGTGCACTGGAACTTAGAAAATTGCCACATTGTTTACATGACTAAGTGTATTTTATTTTATTTTTTTCTACAAATTAGTTTTAAATACCATTTTAAATCATTTGACATTTAAGTGTATATTTTGTTTCCATCATCATACATATATTTTTTTACTTTTTTCTGGTTCTCTTTTTTCCACTTTATTCAAAATGATGGTAATAACAATACTAACTAATTATACAATTATATAGGTTTTTAGGGTTCTTGTACACAGACCTGAAGAAGTCTAGAAGGACGAAAGCGATCTTTGTTAACAACAGGTTATGAAAATAGAAACTGATTTTTACATGCAAAATGTATATGTATATATTAACAATAGGTTATGAAAATAGAAACTGATTTTTACATGCAAAATGTATATGTATATATTTATATATAATTTTTGATCGCAAAATGAACTAAGGTTGATATATTTCCAGCCATGTAGTATATTGCCTTGTATAAAATCACAGACTTAATAATTTGGTTAAATAAGATGTACCATTAAAGTACATTAGGGCTATATATTATTATGACAGCTACTAGGTAGGGCAGGACCAGCTCGAATGTCACGCTGATGGGGGAAGGGATGTGAATTTAACATGTGTACCAATAACACTTTGTTTTACAGCACAGTAAACCACTCCCATGCCTGATAAAAAGTATATATATATTTAGAAAGCTTGTGAGGAAATTATTACTCTATTTTTGTTTTACTTGGATCGCTTGTCTGTGTACTTAATAAAGGATTTTTGACTGGAAACAGACTGCCTGCCTTGCTTGGATTACTTTCGAATACTTAGTAATACTGTAGAATTATATATTTTCTATTATTACTTTTTGACTTGACGAGTTTACGTTCGCTACTTCTACTACTATTGTCTGATCTGATTAATGTACAGTGATTAACTAGAAATATATGGACTGAAAATCTTCCACACAGAGAAGTTTCTTACACTGTTTTGAATTGAGAGAATTGGCAACAGTTAACACGATACCCCAACCCCATGTAGAAAAAAATGGGAAAAATGGGGGGGGGGTGATGATGATGAACTGTAAAACAAACTAAATTACAACTATGCAAACTAAACGCATCAAGTTCCAGATTTTGCAAACTTCACCACCCTTCTTAAGCTATCAGCTGTGGAAATTGCATAACTCTTCACAAATATTTTAACCTGTCATTCACCTCAGGATCTGTTCCATCACCCTTCAAACACTTATTTGTCATTCTTCTACCCAAACTCAGTGATCTCTCTGATCCCAAAAACTAAAGATCAATATCAGCTGTATGCCCAGTCACAAAAATATTTGAACAATTACTAGCTACAAGCAACTCATATTGCATATAAATAGCTACAGCCTCCTATGCAACCAATAAAATGCCTTCTGAAACATCTTTAGTACTACAGCTGCCCTAATAAAGGCTACTGATGCAATATATACCAATATTAATTTAAAGACCTACAGCAGCAATTATATTCACCAACATAACCAGGGCTTTTGAGACTGCTAACCATGATCTGTTCCTCCAAAAGTTACACAAACTCATCTTTGCTGAAAGCACTATAAAGTGATTTCAAAGCTATCTCAAAGACAGAATCTTCCAAATTTATTACAAAAACTTATTTTCAGACATGGACATGTTTAACATTGGTGTGCTGCAAAGATCCATACTTGGTTCATTACTTTTCTCCCTGTTTATTAATAACACCTCCCTAGACCTACCAGCCTTAACCTTATAATGTAAGCTGCTGATGCTCTTATGATTGAATCTGACAAAACACATTAAAATCTCCAAATTCACCTGCAGTCAAATTTCTCACAATTATTCAGCTGGCTTTATAATAAAAAGCTACTTTTAAACATAAAGAATAACAGAAGTAATGTACTTACCACAACATTCCATCTGTGTTGTCCATTGTCATTCTTCCAAAAACCATTGGGCCAACTAGAACTCCTGAGCTCCTCCCTACCCACAATGCACCAACCCCTAGCATACCTCAGATCTTGTTTGCTAGTTGATATAAATAGTTAACTATGTGAATAGTGTTCCTAACAAAAGAAACCAATATTTGGAGCTCCATAGAAGATACAGTGGTGTCTTAATAGCATCTCATTTTTCCAGAAGTCCAAAATGTCAAAGATTGGGGGTTGGTGAGTGGGAAGTTGAGGAAGAATGAAAATGGACAACACAGATGGAATGCTGAGAATGGACAAAACAGATGGAATGTTATAGCAAGTACATAACTTCTTTATCTGATGATGTCAATTTTCATTCAAATCATCAACCACTGGGACAGAGTTCCCAGCCACCTGAAATCCCGGGTGGACTCTAAGGAAGGATATTAATGAGCACCGTTGAACCAAAGGCTACTTTTCCCCACCAGACTAGATTAAATTTGTAATGAGTAATAAAAGTATGATGATTAGCCTAAGTAGCTGCTGCACAAATGTCATCCACAGAATGGTTGGATAAAAATACTGATGAGGTTGCCATAGACCTTGTAGAGTGAGCTTTTAAAGGTTTTGGTAATGGAATGCCTGATTTATTATAGACAAAGGCTATGCAGTCCATAATCTATCTTGCCAATATCACATTTGTGACAAACTTGCCCAGTTTGTTATCTGCAAAAGATATGAATAATTGACTGGATTTTCTAATGTCTTTTGTTCTGTGTAAGTAAAAATGAAGTTGTCTATGATCGTCTAGTAAATGCAACATATATTCACCTTTGTTTTCATATCTTGTCAAGAAAACAGGCAAGTTAGTAGATTGATTGATACTGAATTCTGACACCACCTTAGGATGGAAAGAAGGATTATTGCTAATATAGGTTCATAGGTTCATAGGCAGGTACTAGGCTATTGGCCCTAGGGCCTATATAAGCCTAGCCAAACATTACCCTGGCTTTTGCCACCCAAGAAAATTATTTTCCTGTGCCCCTGTCAAGCAGAGCCACAGAGGTGATCCCCGGGGTGAATTTCCTATCTCCCATCCAGTCATATTGTCATTCTATCCTTATAGAAAGCCAAGTAAGAATGTTTAGAGGATAATGCCTGGAGATCTGAAATTCTCCTGGCGGAGGTAATGGCCACTAGAAATAAGGTCTTCCAAGACAAAAATTTAAGATCACATTTTGCAGCTAGGATTTATTAAGGCTTGCAGAACAAAGCTCAAATCCCAAGAAAGAGTAGTATCTTTATAAAGTGGTCTAAGTAAAAAAGTACCTCTTACAAAGGCCTTGCATATCTTTGCAGAAGCTAAAGAATTGTCAACACCTACATGAAAGTTAGAGATTGCTGCTAATTGAACTTTAATGGTAGAGGAGCTAGCTCTCTGATTAAAAATGTCTGCCAAAGGTTCTAGTATACCTTCTGCAGGGGGCTGAAAAGGGATTGATACTTTTTTGATGCACCCATCAAACAAACCTCTTCCACTTACACTTGCAGATTTTCCTAGTGGAAGTTTTGTGGGAAGACAAAAGTATATGATGGACAGGAGACAAGAGCATAGGTTGTCTGGCTATTAACGGAAATGTAGAAACCATGCTGTCAGCTTGAGGTATGAGATATCCCGGTGAACCATGCCTGTTGGGTGAGACAGTAGGTCTGGAACTGGATCCAGAATACAAGGTGGGTAAATGAGAAGAGGCCAAAGGAAGGGGAACCAAACTTGTCGAGGCCAGTAAGGTGCAATGAGGATGACTGTGCTTGTCAATCTTGCAGCTTTCTGTATGGATTTGGGAATTAAGGGAGTTGGTGGATAAGAATAGAGACGATCAGAGGTCCAATTGTGGAGCAGAGTGTTCCTCTGTGATTCCTCTGGAGTGGGGATTAGGACAAAATAGCTGCTGCATTAGTTGTTTAGGGGAACCAAAAAAAGATCATAGCAAGCTGGCTCCATTGACTGAGAATTACCTCCACCACTTTTTTTGTTGAGAGACCACTAGTGAGGCCGAAGAATAGACCTGCTCAGTTTGTCTGCTATCACATTGGACTTTCACGGAATGTGCATAGCTATAAGAAAGTGATTGGTTGAGATTACCCATTGCCACACTCTGACAGCTTCTCAACACAGGGGATAAGATGTGGTTCCTCCTTGTTTTTTGATGTACCAAACCACTGATGTGTTGTCCATTTGTATTGCAATTCTTCCTAGAGGCAGAGCATGCTGAAAAGCTTGCAATGCTAAAAGCACTGCTGTCATCTCCAGAAAATGTATATGCAAATTAGCCTCTTTGAAGGACCAAGTGCCTTGGACTGTTTTCCCCAAGAAGTGCCCCCCCCCTACCCAATCTGGGATGCATCCGTGGTCACTATGGCTGTGGCTTGAGGGAGAATGAATGGAAGGCCTTGTAAAAGCTGATATGACCTTATCCATCACCAAATGAATTTCTTGCATGTTTGTGTGATCCTTATTTGAACTGACATCTTTTGACAAAGACTTCACCATCAGGATTCTAGCATCTATTGAATAATTCTCATGTTACATCTTGCCAGGGCGACAAGAATTATGGCTGCTGACATTGACCCCAAGGCCTGAAGAATTAATTGGGCTGAAATTCTGGTTCTTTTGAATAATTTTTATTGACTTGGAATCCAAAGTTTGAGCTATGTTTATGGGAAGTGAGGCTGTTGCTGATATTGTATTGAGATGCGTTACTATACATTCCAGTGTTTGTGATGGAAGCAACTGAGACTTGTTGTAGCTTACTGTGATTCCCAGGAGGCAGCAAGTTTGGAGTACCTTGTATCTTTCTATTGTTAGTAGATGCCTGGTTAGAGCAGTAATGATCCAGTCATCTAAATAAGGAAATACTCAAAATCCCTGCAGTCTCAAGTGAGCTGCTACCACTGCCATGCATTTGGTGAACACCCTGGGGGCTGTGGTGAGGCCACAGAGCAGTGCTCTGAACTGGTAATGACTGGCTCCCAGCCCGAAGCGTAATAACCTTCTGTAGTGCCTGTTCATTTTTATATGATAGTAAGCATCTTGAAGGTCTATCAAGCACATCCACATCCAATCATCCTTGCCTAGAAAAGGCAGTATGGACTGAACCATGACTATCCAATACTTTGAGTGCTGAACTGACTTGTTCAAGTTGCTGAGTTCCAAAATTGGTCTCCAGTCACTTGTTTTCTTTAGCACTATAAAGAATCTTGAGTAAGTTCTGGATCCTTTCTGGTTTAGATGACTCTTTTTTTTCTAACAGCTTTTGAATTTCTAGAGCTGCTACTTTCTTCTGATTGTGTAGAACATTGGGAAACGTTTGTGAAGATGGAGATGGAAGGGAAATGGGAATTATATAACCTCTGGAAATAATCGTCTGCACCAGAGTGACTTTTGTGATATCTAGTCAGGCCCTCTGGTACAGGGATAAGCGACCCCCAGTTGCCTCCAGAGGGGGACAATCTGGAGGAAGCTGTTAGGGCCTCCAGAGGGGGACAATCTGGCAGAAGCTGGTAGGGCCTATCAGAGAAAGTGTCTTTAGACCCTTGGTTTTGTGTGCCACCTCTGCCATGTGGGTGGTGTCTTCCATTATTGTTCCCCCTTTGCCTCTGGGGGAAACATCGCCATGTGGAACTTGGAAAGGACCCTGGGATTTCTTGAACCACATCTTTTGTCCCCTATGCTGGTTCCTGGAAAAGGTCCTTTGGGGGTCAAAAATGCACTCCTACAGCAGATATAGTCTTTCCATCTTTCTTGCACCTGGAGAATGTATCCCTCACTTTTCAGCCGAACAGGTAAGATCTGTTGAAAGAAGCACTGATTGAAATAAGACTTGAAGGGCTCTGCAAAGTCACATAAACTTATCCAGGCATGTCTCCTTATTGAGATTCCCAAACCTATTGCTCTTGAAGTTTCCAGAGTTGCATGAGAGATAAGCCTCAAGGATGAGTTTGAGATAAACTGAAGGGTTGCCATCTATGAGACTACCATAGCTTGAGTCTCTGCAGTAGTGGAACCTGAAAGAGTACTTGAGAATTCCTTCCTCAAATCTCTTTGTAACCTTGTAAAGTGTGCCAGGTAATTCAGTGTCCTAAGTGAAAGGGTACCTTCCCAAACCTGTCCAAAGCCTTGGATTCTCTGTTAGGGGGATGCACAGTGGAACTTTGTTCTGCAAGTTCCTTCTTCATGGCCAATGCCATGACCATGACATGTACAGGTACTCCCTTGCTTCAGTGTTCCCTTCCTGTCAGGGGGGCCAGAATTCAGTCTGGTCTCTTGGAGATGGAGTTCAACTGCATCAAATTCCTTCTATGGCCACTGAGAGATCAAATCTATGAGCTCATCAGTGGACAGAGTCACAGTCACAAAGGAGGTAGATGGGCCAGATCCAAATGCCTCCAGAAACACTGATTCCTCTGGGGAAGGAGTTGTGGAGGACCAACCACCCCATTGTTTAAAGATCTCCAGAATGTCTCCAAAGGAGATGTCATTGGGTAGTGATCTGTGGGATCCTTCCCCTTCATTGAAATCTGTGTCTTCCATGATAGATTCCAGAGGAGAATCCAAGTGCCTCTTTTTGCACTTCCTCTTCTGGGGAACTTCCCCAGTGGGATGCTCTGGGGAAGTAACAGAAGAGAGGGTAAAATGCTGCTGGATGGTCTGGAGGGTATGAACTGGCTGTCCCTGTTGAGGTAAATGCCTAGGCTCTTGGCACAAACACACATGGGATGTAGAAGGTAGCTCGGAGGGGAGAGAGACACTCTGTCCTGCCAAAGCAGAGAACACTCCACTACCTCAAAGGCAGATTGTCCTGGGGAGAGGGAAGCCAATGGACCCAAGAAGTCATGCTTCTGTCCCACCAGCTCCATATGCCCAGGAGGCAACCCACCCAAGGCAGAGGCTGAAAGCAAGCTGTCCAGAGCCAAGGCTCTGAGGGGCAGAGATGGCTCCAAATGTTTCAGAGTTGACTCCAACACCTTGGATCTGGCTAGGACACTACAGCTCCAAGAGCCACTTGGTGCTAAACTTGTCTGAGATGGTGCGCTCATAGAAAACTTTGGATATGATGAAACCAGAGCTCTCAGATCTGACCCAGATGGTCTCGGTAAACTCAGATCCAAGGTCTCCAAAATGAAGTGTCAGATCAGGGAAGGAGCCATGACTGGAGGGGTAGATCAGGTTAAGGCCTCCTGACCTGAAAGGGTCAGAGACAGGAGAACCCACATCTGAATTTGCGCTGAAACAAACTTTCTCATCATTCTATCCATGTCTGCTTTCTTGAGACTTCTGGAAGAATGAGATAAAGCAATGAATGGCAATTTCAAGCTTCATCTTTTGAGGAAGAGAGATGACAGTCTTGAAGCCACTGAGTCAATAGACAGGGAATATCGGACCAGATGTAGAATTTTCAGTTCCAAAGAACCCTGATCTGAATATGTTTTATGCAAGGCAGAAGACTTCTTAGACATGGAAGGCTTTGGATCTGATCTAGATTTCTTTGAAGGAGGCTCCGGGGATGATGGGGTGGAAGAACCCAAGTTCTTTGGGGACTTTTTAGGAGCATCCTTGGAAGATGCTTTGGGCGGGTGAGCGCCAGATAAGGCTTCTGAAGAAGAAGTTGGAAGCAATCCTTTTAAAATAAGTTTATTTCTTCTGTCTGCTTATGCATGCAGATTGAAACTCTTACAAATGTCACAGAAAACAGTGAGATGCTCATTGCTCAAGCAATAAACACAAAAGTCATTTGCATCAGAGTAAGGCAGCTAATGGCTGCATTTTTGAAACACTTCTCTAACATCTTGAAAATTGAAGTGAGAAGTAGAACAGACTAAAGATAGTATATTGTTATTTTTATAATTATTATTTAGGTGGGGAAGGAAAAAAAATAAAAAGGAAAGCGAGTACCAACAATGGTATGAAGAAATACACAAAAATATAAAAAGTTAGATCAACCTGTGGATTAATGTACAGTGGTAATTAGACTACACTAGGATATGTATAAAATTATATTAATATATATAGAAAATTCAGGAAAAAATAGATCTTAATGATAACATTTGACTTACCTTAATGCAAAATACTCGAGAGTAAAGCTGACCATGTCTAAGCAAAAAAGCAGCAAAGAGATCTGCAGTATTTTAGGGTTTGGTACATTATGGGTAGGGAGGAGCTTGAAAGTTCTAGTTGGCCATGAACTATAGTATTGGCTGTGTCAGAGCTAAGGATCGCATCCAAAACCAATAGCTTAGGAATGATTGAAAATTGACAATATCAGATCAAATGTTACTTTGTTCGCTAGACCTAAAACACTTGCCACCTATCCTCTAATAATATTCAAACACCACAAAGTAAATAACATACATAATACAAACTATCAAAACTGACTAGGTCTTACCTTGGATCCCTCTTTCACTTTTAAACTACACAATGTTAATACCATCACCAAATCCTATCTCACCTTAAACTATGCTACCGTAGCTCTCATCAACAGTTTCCTAAGGCTAGTGAAGCTCTAGCCAAAAATGTCTCATTTCCAAAATTTGAATATAGTCTACCCAAATTATGCCTATAGTCCTCATGTAACATTGAAAAAAACTACAGAGAGCAAAAAGCAAAATAATTTGATTTGGCCTCCCAGCAGATGCAAAAAAAGAGAGGGATTAGTATTAACTAAATGTTTTACAGCAGCTGGGTTCACTAAAGTAATAGTTTCTGGGTCTGATCTGGGTTGAGTCTATAAAAACTTAAAGGACCGAGGAACTTTATACAACATATCTGCTTTTTTAAGGGCAGCAGGCTGGCTATCAGGCAAGTTACAGGCTGTGAGAAAAACTTACTCCAAAACTGAAAGAATAGGAGGAAGTGGGTAGATTCTGGAAATCCCATTTGTAATAAATTGTAATACTTTCTTTGGGACTGGGAAACATCACTATTTTCTGACCAAAACTAAAGATTCATTCTCGAAATAGTTTCAGAAAGAGAGAGACAGAGACAGAGAACCATTCAAAACGACTGGCCAAAGCCACATTCTCATCAGAATCTGAATCAAAAACCTGGAGAGACAAAACAGAATATATCCCTTTACAATCATTTTGAGGTTCAAAATCTTGAATTTCTTCAGAAAATAAAGAATCCCTTTTTCTTTTACCAGAAACAGTCATACTGGAATGGTCAGGAGCCTGAACTAAACCCTGAGCTAAGCAGAATAAGTTACTGCTGTTCATTGTAACTGACATATGTCTAAGTTTTTGTTTCTTTTTGACAGGAATTTCTGAAGAAACAGACCACGTTTTGCCAGAAAAACCTCCCTAGGTATAGGCGTAGCTTTCTAGATTGGCAGAGTGGCATTCTCTGCCCCTTCTCCCAGGACCAACAAGAGTAGTGCTCACTTGCCCACTAAGGACAATTTAAAAGGCACAGAGGACATGTATAACCCCCAGCCCAGGTGTATCACACTAGTGGTAGCCAGGAAAAACTGAATGGTCTTTGGAACAAGTTTTGGCCACAGCAAAGTCACCCATTTGTGTCTGAGGCACTTTAACAGCCTGTAGCAAAGGCTATTTAGAAATTTTCTTCTTTTTTATTGACTGGAAGACTCAAGAAACCAGAAGGTTCTTCCATGGTCAAGCCAAAAAATATTCCTAATTCCTGGGAAAACTTGACAGCAGAGGTCAGTAAAACAAGTTAGTAGTAAAAAAGTAACTTTTCCCCATTAAACACAGTGAAAGTATTTTGCACACTTACCTCAGTCCCCAAAAGTAAAATAGCACAACTTTTACATGATAAAAAGTAGTTTAAAATTAGTTTTAACAACTATTTACCATGAAAATAAAAAAAAATGACAATCACATTTAAAAGTAATTAAAAGTCACGCGATAGTCATAAAATATTTTTTTCCAGCTTTAACATTAATCTTTCACAGAAAAAAGTACAATTTCTGTCTAAAAAAAGTGAAGTGGAAGGTTTTTCCCAAAAGGGAACTTACCTGTCCAGTACTGGAACAGCGTTAGTCGACTATCAATCTTCAAAAGCCTGCAAGAGGAGTTCTCTTCAATGGCAGGAAACCTCAGACAGGTTTTGAGTCCAAACCTGCCTTTTTAGTCATCTCAGCTCAAGCTGCCTAATGTTTTGAGCATGTGTAAGGTGATCAAAAGCTTTGGGAGCTGGATAGCTGTTGTATCCCTAGCAGAATATAACTCATATAGCTAAGGCTAACGCAGCAATGATGAATATGATGAACATCCCCCTGTGCATCTCCACTCATAGTAGTGTACAGTGGTGTTCAGTATTTGCTGAGTTTGGAAAGAGATATTTGATTAACTGCATTTTGTTAAATTGTTCACTAATCATTATTCAGGTCCCATAAGATGGCATTCTTCTACCTGATGGTAGCAAAGAAAGATGGAGGGAAGATCTTAGATTTGGAAACTGGTAGCCATTTTTGAACCAGTGCTCACCTAGGGATGTACTTCAGCATCGTGTTAACCATCGTGCCAAGTCAATCAAAATGGAAATTTCTGTTTTCAAATGGAGATTTCTGTGTTTCATGGGACTAGAGTTCAGCAAAGTGGGGTAGTAGCTCACAAATGGTACAGCAAAACAGGGTGGAAGGTGATGTGGAAGAGCAACATGGGTGCATAACAACTGCAAACACAGAAGTAACATGAGCATAAAACAGACTGCTTTATGTGTTTGAATGGCTCATGATCTCAGAAATCACTTGCTTACCCATGTTACAGTGAAGCAGATGATTTCCAAAACCACTGCATATTGTTTTAGGGGGTTTCTCCCTTCTCCAATGTTATTTAACCACTAATTTGGTACAGGCTGCTGAAGAGCTTGTCTTCCTGTAAAAAGCAATTATTTTTAGCTGCTGTGTTACATCAGATTTTCTGGTTTTAGGAGTGAGGTCTTGAGTTGTATGGGCTCAAGCTATGGTCTCTTATAGCAAAAGCTATACAATAATTATGTAAATCAGAAAGCAGCAAAGAAAACTGTGGTTTTCAAACAATGTTGTGTCTAACTCAAAGAGGCATAATAATGTTTTGGAAGTATAATGAAACACACAAACATGATACAGAATGATTTTAAACAAAATGGAAGGACACAGGAAAAATAGCCATGCAACAAATGTCCAGACTCAGTAAAGTACAGCCAATTATGTAGACTGATAAAACTGAGCAGCTCCCTGGTGAAGGGACATATTAATTGCCACATTCTGAATAGTGGAGGGGTGACCATCGCTCGAGCCCATACAGCCCTGTACTTACAAAGAAAATGAAGCAGCATTAATCTATGATAACATTCAATTTTTGCTATACTGCTATTAGGTGAATAGGTCCAAAAGGACTATGAAACCCAAGCCTTGCCCATGGCTTCACCCTTTGCTTTCCTTAAAATGAAATGTTTTGTGGGCCTGTATTCCTGTAAATGCCTCATCTCTGTAACTTCCACCATTTGCTGCCTCACCTTAAAGGTGAACAGTATGTTGAAGTAAAGTGGGCATCTACCCCTGCTGTTTTTAAGCATCAGCATAATGGGTGTCTCCGAAGTTCTGCAAAAGACCTTTGTGCATCAATTCTGCCTCTGTCCAAAGCAATAAAAGTGTTGCCAAAGGACACTGACTCCTTCACTTCCTGTCTGGGCCTCTAACTATCTGAGTCAGTTTCTAAATCTAGGTAAGTATTCATATATTCTATATGTAAAAACTATTTGTCTGAATACATATATTTACATATATTTCTATTAGTTTCATATTTATACATGAAAAATGTTGTGCCTTATTCTCCTTATCTGTAATCTTGAAAAAACAGAATCAGAATTTTGCTTCATATGTTGCTTTTAAATGCTTCCATCTGTGCTTTTATAAAGCACACTACTTACACCACACTAGCACCCCAGCAATATCCTACAAAATCTCCCATACTCTCTAACATCAAATGTTCTGTCCTGTGTATTTCTTAATGCAAAAAGCATTTGAAAAAAAATGATGAAATTAGTGCCTTTCATTCTTCAAATTCCCCAGATCTATTTGCCATTACAGAATTTTGGCTCAAAACTGACCAATACAACCTAAACCATTTCTTCTGTGATTATAACTATTACATTGATTCCTGCCATGGTGATCGTACTGAAGGTGATGTTATGCTACTTCACAGATCAACTGTCAACCTTTCTGTAGAAGCACAAGCCAACTCCTCCGTTGGCCATGAGCCCAACTGGATTCTGACAAAACTTCCAACCAAGGGCTACTATCATCTTTATGTTGCAGTTGCCTGTCTACCTTCCTCTGCCTCTGTCAAAATTCACAACTCCATTGAATAACATTCTAACATCGCTCAACACAACCACAGTTACTCTTGAAGACTTCAACTTAAATTTCTTAGGCCAAGTGCACCTTGATATCTCAGCACTCCTTGCCAGACTCATACTTCTTTAAATGGTGACTCTGCATAGTAGACCTAATTTTAAAACTAACCACCACCCACTTCTTAACTTCACAATTACATCCCACTCCTACAATATCTCCATTATTGTAGATCACTCACCCTCCTTCACTGACCACTGCCCTTTAACATTTCATGTACAAAATCTATAAAATAAAATATTCCCCTAAAACTATCTCCTACTGACCAAAAATTCCCCAAAAATAACTACACTGAAAACCCATCTAGCCATAATAGACTGTTCCCCAATTCTCAGTTTCACCAATTCAAACTCTGATGCTAACTTATTTTCACAACTTTTACTAGACCTTCAAAATACACACTTTCCATAATTGCTAAGCTACTTAAACATAACATGACTGAATGGTTCTGTAAAGAGTTAAAAACTTTAATGTATTTATGTGATAAAGCATGGAAATTCTGGAAAACTGACCCCACTCCTAACCCAAGGGAGCAATATACTAAGTTATAAAATATTACGAAGGAAGCCAAATACAAGCATAAATTTACATAAATCAAATCAGAATAAATTACCCACATTCAATTCCCCAAACAGTTCAGGTATGAGGCAAATAATATCTCTGGTAGAAGTCTGCTTAGAGAGCTTTCCTCTCTTGGACATACTCCTTGCTCAACTGAAATCATCTCATCTACTGACTTTCTCATAGAATTCTCCAATCTACCTGTGCAGCAGAACATTATATCTTCTTCCACACAAATCCCCCAGAATACCGCTCACCCTCTACTTCTCCAAAATCTCAAGTGAACAAATTGTGCCTCTACTAGAAAAGATTGCGCTACACTGTCCCTCTGGTCCTGAAAATCACTGCTATTGCTTTCTCTAGGAATGTAGAGATTTCATAGTCATCCCACTAAAACATATCTGCAACCTTAGTCTCTCAACCAACACCAAATCCTCTATCTGTAACTCAGCCTTTGTCAGATCTCTATCAAAAGATCACAAATCTATAAGATCTCAATACTACCTACCCTTGGAAATAATCTTGAAAAAATAATTTACAGCCAACTCAACACTTACCCTGACAAGCACCACTTACTTTTTCGGAGGCAGCATGTCTTTTGGACAGGTGGAAGTACCATGACTCTCTGGACACCCACTGATTATAGTCTCACTAACATGGATAAAGTTAATATCACCTGGGCAGTATTCAGTGACCTCACTCGGGTTTTTGATCTGGCTGACTACTCCATCCTGTTATCCCACTTACAAGATATTGGTGTAAGCTCTGAATCTTCCCAATGGTTCAAAATTTCTTGACCAAACAAACTTTAACAGTTAAAAATAGGTCTACTTTATCAAATACAGCCTTTGCTCTTTCAGGGTTTCCTCAGGGTTCAATTCTTGGACCAATAGTATTCTCTGTTTTTATAAATAAACTGCCTCTTGACCTACCTCATTTACAACACCTTCTTTATGCTGATGACATGGTTATCTATAGGTCCAACCCTGCTTACAACATCATCCGAAATTAACTTCATCTTGACCCAATACAACTAAACAACTAACTTTCTTCTAAAAAACTACTCCTTATCCCTAAAAAATAAAGCCCATGCTGTTTAGCTCAAAGAAAAGACTCACTAAAGCTACTAGATCTCTCCATATCAAAGATATAGACAGCAGCCTACAATCCACCACATCATTTAGATACCTTGGCATTTCGCATGAAAAATTCCTCAACTTTCAAGACCACATTCAGAAAGTAAGATCCAAAGTCAACTACCTCCTATTCTGATCCAAAAGACATCTAATTTCCTCTCACAACTTACTAGAGAAGCTGTAGGAAAAGGAGTCCTGCTTGCACAGTTAGAATATGGCCTACTCCTATTCACTACTGCCTTACAAAAACACTACCACCTTTCAATCTCCTTCTTATAAAATCTGCCTGTTCTTCACCAACTCCTGTCAGAAGAACAAAATGTAAAGACTTCTCTTCTTAATAGGACTCTCTTATGAACAAACTGTAAAGACTTCCATCTTCTCTTTGTCGATGATTTAAAACTGTATAGCTCATCAGACGAGAAACTGAAAGTACAACTGCAATTTCTCAAAACTTTTTCAGATGATATAAGAATGTCATTTGGTCTTAATAAATGTGCAAAAGCAACCTTTAAAGCAGGGAAACTGCAGCACCAGTAAAACATCAGTTTGGGACAAGAATGTGATATAAAAGAACTTGAGCAAGAGGGAGTGTATAAATATTTGGGAATTGATGCAGGATCAACAATAAAACATGAAGAAATGTGAATAAAACTCAGTAGGGAATACTTTAGAAGACTTAAATTAATCCTGAAAACAGCATTGACATCTAGGAACAAAATCCAAACTATAAACCAATTTTCTCTTTCTGTCCTAACTTACACTTTTGGAGTGATTGACTTGCCCCAAAACGTGTTGAATAGATTAGATAGGAAAACAAGAAGGATGCTTCATGCTCACCAAATGATTTATAAAAATCAATTCATACCAAGATTCTATGTTCCCCGTTACGAAGGAGGGATGGGCCCCTTGAAATTGATTACAAGTATAGATCTGCAATTGTGGGACTCCACACATATCTGCTGACCTCACAAGACCCAAATGTAATGAAAGTTTGGAAACATGAGGAGAATAAATCTACGATGACTTCTCTGCTTAATCTAGCAGAAGCATATCGGCATCAAGCAGGAATGGAAATTAACCCAGAGGTAGATAAAAATCAGGCAGTAACTAAATGTGCCAAAAAACAAAAGAAACAATATAAGGTGAAGGACCAGATAAGAAGGCAAGCAATCTGGAAAATGCATAAGTATAGATGCAAGTATAGAAAACTTTTGGAAGAACCTCATGTTGATCAGGAAAAATCACAGGAATGGTTAAGGAGAGGCAAATTCAAACCAAGAGATGAAAGGTTAATACTAGTGGTCTAAGATAGAGGGCTGCGTACACACTGGCTTATAAAGTCCATTGAACATGTGGGAGAAACAGACAAATGTAGGTTTTGTAAAACTGAATTGGAAACATTTGTTGCACACCTTGTTGCTGGTTTTGACATACTAATGCCATAAGGACTGTATATTGAAAGGCATAATAATGTGGCAAGATTGTTGCACTGGGGATTGTGCAAACATTATGGTACTGAAGTGGCTGAAAAGAACTGGAAACATGTGCCACATAGCATCATAGAAAATGATGAATTTTACATCACAAGGGATCATCTATTACCAAGAGTTCAAAAGACAGATGCTAGAAAACCGGTTATAGTGGTCCATGAAAAGAAGACAAAAGTAGCATTGATTATTGAAATCGGCACAAGAGTGACTACAGTGTCTTGCATACAGACAGAGACACAAAGTCATAAAATATCATGATTTGCAGGCAAAAACGACAGCAATGTGGAAGAAAGATATGTAGACAGTCCCAGTAGTAGTAAGAATAATGGGTCTTATGAAAAGGAATCTTTTAGATATGTTACCAATACATGTAACTCTTTATGAATTGCAGAAGGAGTCATTACTGGACACATTGCGGGTGCTGCAAAGAGCACTTCTGGCTGACATCAATGATGGAAACAATACTAATTTCATGAACTTTAATTGTACTTTGACTTAGGAATGGGGTCCATTCCCATCATGGTATTAGAAATCCAAAAGATTTGGAGAAATTAAAAAAAGTGATTCTTTATCACAGCTAAAATTTCTCCTTGCCCTTAATGAATTAAGCTGTTTATTTAACAGACTAGGCCTTGGTTATAATTTGACTTCCAGGAAACAAACTTGCTTAAAGATTTCACATCTACGTTTTGTGGATGACTTAAACAGTATAGTTTATCAGATGAGGAGCTGAAAGCACAACTAAGTGGTTAAAACTTTCTCAGATGATATAGGAATAATATTTGATCTTGATAAATGTGCATAAACAACATTTAAAGTAGGAAAGTTGCAGTAGCAAGAAAATATCAGTCAAGTCAGGAAAGTGATATAAAGGAACTTGAGCAGGAAGGATTCTACACATTTCTGGGAAATGATGAAGGATCAGCAATGAAAATTGAACAAATCAGAATAAAACTCAGTAAGGAATACTTCAGAAGATTAAAATGAATACTGAAAGCAGACTTGACATCTAGGAATAAAGTCCAAGCTATAAACCAATTTGCTCTTTTAGTTTTAATGTACAGTTTTGTTGTGACTGACTGGCCCCAAAAGGCATTGCATCAATTGGACAGAAAAACAAACAAAAAATGCTTAATGCTTATTAAATTATATATATATATATATATATATATATATATATATATATATATATATGTATATAAATCAGTGTATACCAAGATTATATATCCCTGCTATGAAGGAGGTATGGGCCTCCATGAAAATAGTCATATGTATAGATCTGTGATCATCAGACTGCATATATATCTGCTGACCTTATCAGATCCAAACAAAGTGAAAGTTTTACAACATGAGGAGAGGATGTCTATGGTGACCTCTCTGCTTAGTTTAGTAGAAGCATTCAGGTTGCAAGCAGGAATGGAAATCAAACAGAAGTAGACAAAAATCAAGCAGCAACTGAATGTGCCAAAAACAAAAGAAAGAATATAAAGAAAAGGATCAGAATAGAAGGAAAGAAATGTGGAAAAAAGCCATAAATGTAGTGCCAAGAATAGAAATCTACTGGATCAACCTAATGTTGATCAGAATTTGATGCAGAAATTGTTAAGGGAAGGTGAGTTGAAACCAAAGGATGAAAGGTTAATAATGGCAGTGCAGGATGGTGGACACATTAGTTTACCTAGTCAATTGAACATGTGGGAGAAACAGACAAATGCAGGTTCTGTAAAACAGAATTGGAAACAGTCTTAACACCTTGTTGCTAAGTGCAATATTCTGATGGCAGAGGGCCTTGTACACTGAAGGGCACAATAATTTGGCAAGATTGTTGCACTGTGGATTGTGCAAATGTGACACTATAAAAGCAGCTAAGAAGCATTGGAAAAATGAATCACAAATCATTATACAAAGTGATGATGTGTACATTATGTTGGAATCACCCATTGCTAGCAATAAAAAAATAGATGCAAGAAAACCAGATATAATAGTCCATGAAAAAAACGCAAAAGTAGCATTGATCACTGAGAGTGCATCACCTAGTAATTACAGTGTCCCAAATACAGAGACACAAGATCATAACATATCAAGATTTGCAGGCAGAAATGACAGCAATGTGGAAGAAAGATACCCGGGTAGTTCCAACAGTAGGAGCAACTAGTCTCATAAAAAATAATTTACATTCATATTTAGATATGCTATCAATACATGTAACCATGTATGAATTGCAGGAGTAATTTCTGTGCACATTGCAGGTGCTGCAAAGAACACTTTCAGCTAACATCAAAGATTGAAATAATACTAATTTCAGGAACTTCAGTTATACCCTGACTTAGAAATAAAGTCCACTCCTGTCATGGTATTAGGAACCTAAAAGACTTGGAGAAATGAAACTATGAACATTACCTGCAACACCTTGGAAAAAGTAAATTGGCTGCTCATTCAAGACAGAGCCAACCTCCTTCTTGGCTCCCTTTTCTTCAAATTTTTATGCCAAGACACACCCCAGTTCCTAACTATAAGACTAACTACAGCCAGCCCACACTACAGCCTAAGTAGCCAGTCCACTAATGACCCTACTCTCATAACTTTATCCACTAAATGTCATTCTACAGACCACAGCTTCTTTGGTTTTGCTCCTAAACTGTGGCAGTCTTTGCCACCTGATCTTACTGAAATCAGAGACTACAAACAGTTCAGATCTAAGTTTCAACAATATCTAAATGAACAATATAAGTGGACATGTCAAAACACAGGCTTTATCACCTAACTCCCATGGTTGCACTATTACAATCATCTCAGAAAACCTTGGCTGCTTCATCTCTTAAACTCCCATACCTGCTCCTTACCAATGTATGTTATTGTAATGCTATAACTATGCAATGCTATTTCCTACTATGTACCTAACATCCACTTCTCCTGTTATTAGCTCTACTGTTATATTTCTTAGTATTCTGCAATTTCTAAGGTCTTCACTGCTAAAAATTTTCTTCATACTTCTATACACTATGTCCATTCTTTTGGCTGAACCACATTTACCTCACCTATACCACCTGTATTATACATTGTATACTCCTCATCCTACCTTTTAAACTGTCTTGTAAATGTGTGTATATTTGATATCTATGTTATGTCATATCACTATAATGTATAAGTTAGTTATACTTTTAATCTTACATTACTGTTGATACTATGTATGCATCCCAGGAGGGTAAGCCAGCAAATGGTCAAATTTAATTAGTGCTCTACCCCCACTAAACAAAATGAAATAAATAAAATCCATACTCTAGTGAAAATGGACCTCTTGAGCATAGTAAAGTTATATGTTTAATAAAGTACAAATACACAAATTGCCACATTGGGAGCTGCAAGTTCATTAACTCATTCCCTCCAGTAAAGCACTTTTGAGTGTGTACTTTTAACACCCAGTGGGTGTGGCTTGAGCCTTTAAAAAATGAAGTTATCACCTTACAGTTTGACAGAGGTTAAACATCAATACAATTGTGTTTGCCATCATGTATGCTTCAAGATAAAATATTCTAATACCTTGTATGTAGCATGGTTTTGGAATTATTAATGCAACATACTAAAATTGACAAACACAAGTTGGGACTTAGAGACTCGTAGCAATAGTTGTTTAATTCATAGATTAAAAAACACATTGGTGCTTTTGTTTTTGCATAAAAAACTTCATCTGATAAAAAAATCTTGAAATCAACAAATCTTTTATACACCATTCAATGAAGAGTTGTTAGTCACATGATCACCCTCGTCCCCATCAAGAATTCAAGCCCTTAAAGCAACAGGATACCTTAATACAAAAGTAGTTAAATTATATCATAAAACTAGAACATCTAATAGCAACCAGTTCATTACACCTATCAAGAGTACACTTCAAAATATGAATGAAAATATGATGTCCAGTATTATTATGTGAGAAGAGATTTTCATTTTAAAAGACAAGTTATTGATATTTGTCCATTAATTCCTGGCCAGCTACTCACATTACAGCATAGTTGTCAGTACAATTCTCTTCTCTCTAAATTTAGAGACCTAGGACCCCCTCTGGAACTTGTTCTAATATGATAAATTTAAAGTTAAGTCCTGGGTTTTCTTGAACGTGCTTAATTAAGGCATTAGTTTCTTTTTTCCTCTTTATATTGTACAGATGCTTGTACACTCAATCGTTTAACCTATGTTCAATGTTTCCGGTATAGAAACCAGGACATAACATGCAGAGTACACAATATACAACTCTAGTTGTTTCACAATTAAAAAGTCCCTATATTTTCACCTCATGTTTATTCAGTGTAATGCGGTCAGTTACATGCATATATTTGCAATGTGAACAATGCCTGCATTTTTTCATTCCTGAACTAATTCTAAGCAGTTTTACTTCAGTTTCTAAAATACCTTTGAGGTTTTTACCTTTCCTACATACAGCATATGGTTTCTTACCCCACATTCTCTTTGATTTTACTATCCTCTTGCAAAACAGACCAATTTTTTTCAAGGATCGATTTTATCACTTTACAATTAACTGTGAACCTAGTGATTAATGCATTCTTAAACCTATGTTCTACCTCAATATTCAGACAAATGGTTCTAGTATCAGGTGACCCCATATTACCATCTGTATTTCCCAGAATGGGTACAAAATGGTTTCACTCACTTTTATTTACTATTTCCAACATGTGGTTGTCAATAAAATACACAGGGTGACCTTTTTTTTTGAAAATGTCCTTCAATAAAGTACACTCATCCCAAAAGACGTCATCAAGGCTTATCATCTGAGCAGCACATATGAATTGCCCCTTTACCATTGCTTTCTTTTGGGCAATTGGATGTGCACTTGAAAAATGGAGAAAGCTGTTAAAATAAGTTGGCTTTCTGTGTATTGTGGAAATGAACCACATGTTGATTGCATCTTTCATTAACCAAATGTCCAGATATATAATGAATGCATGTCTCATCAAATACATGTATACATTTTAGGAAATGCATACTCTGATTAATATACTGCAAAAACAGGGGTATTTTTTCTCTGCCACCATCCCAGTGGATGAATATATCATCGAAATAACATGTATAAAATTTCCACAATCCCTTAAATTCAGAGTTAAGAGGTATTTCTTCTCCTATTGGACCATGACAATATTCACAAATAATCCCCCACAGGCAGAACCCATGTACACCCCTTTATACGGCAAGTATAATTGTTCTTCAAACATAACAAAATTATTTTTAGGACAATTTCTAGAAGTGCTTCATATACATTTATATGGTTTTGTGAAATATTTTTTTCAAATAAAAATTCTGTGAACCATTCTTCTAATTGATGAGTAAATAAAATAAGAAAGTGCAACACAGCTCACAGACAGAAACCAGAAACCTTTATTTAGCACTTTCGTCAGCTGTCAGCATTGACTTCTTCAGAATACAAAAAAGCACACTGAACCACTTGTTAAATATGCACTTTTGTCACATGACTTACATTAATTAAACAATTAATTAATTTTAAAAGGTGTATGTTCATATTATTTAAAAAACTTAAATTAATGATAAATTCCCTATAATACTAGCAGCAGGAAAAACATCATTTTCTATACATAACATTGAAAGCAGCTATTGGAACAGAGCTATATTGTGCAAACTGGGATGATAAAACATATATAAACCTGTACAAAGCTAATAATCAAATTCTCAGAAATAAATAATAATAAACAACCTCTTAATTATTTCACAATTTATTAGCTTAAAATGTCCTTAATAAAATTATATTTTTATTTACATATGAAATTTAGCTTTTAACTTGAGATAGCTAGAAATGGAAACAGTTTCATTAAGCCCAGGGTAGTATGTTGCATTGCACTTAAGCTGCCACATTAATAGTTTCATAGTTTCATAGTATAGTACTAGGCTATCTGCCCTGGGGCATTTGTAAGCCTAGCCATAGTGATGTGGCTTTTGCCACCCCATGAAATGGTACAAAAATGTACAGAATAAATCTAGAATACTGTGCCTCTGTCTAGTAGTGACACAATGAAGGTCCCCTTATATAATAGAATTAGTTTACTGTGCCCCTGTCTAGCAGTGACCCAGATGTGACCCCTGGGGTAAATTTTCGATCTCCCATCCACTCATCAAGATTTCTCTTGAAGAGAGTTAGTGAGGGGCTCTGCCTAATACGAACTGGGATCCTATTCCAAAGCATGGGAAGCCTTTGGGTTATGAATCAATCCCTCCAGCATGTCCTATTCATACTTGTGCCGAGGTTTAAGTCTTTAGCTCTCGTGGTCCTGATGTATTTGGATTTTTTGAGGTGGAGCATGTCCATCAAATCCTGATTGGACATGGCCTTGTACGTCAGGCAGAGATCACCCCTGAGCAGGCGGTATGCCACTGAATAGAGCTGAAGTTTCTTTAGTCTGGCGGAATAAGACATATGTTGGAGACCCTTGATCCTTTTGGTGAGGTACTTCTGTGGTCTCTCCAGCTGTTGCAAGTGCCGGGTGAGGTACATACCAAATGGGGCATTGTACTCAATCATGGGTCTGATGAGGGAGGAATATAAGGGTACAATGACATCCTTGGATCTGGATGTGAATCCCTTCATGATGAGGTGTGCAAGGTAGAATGTTTTTCTAACCACTTTGGCAACGTGGGTGTCAAATGAGAAGTCGCTGTCTACTTGGGTCCCTAGGTCTCTGATTACTTTTTCCATACTCAGTGGGTTGCTGTCTATGTGATAATTTGTGGGTACTTTGTTTTTTCCAAAAGGGATGACTATACATTTTTTGGCATTTAGTTTAAGGCCGTGACTATGGCACCAGTTGTCCGTTTCAGTGAGGCCTTTTTGTAGGATGTGTGTGTCAGCTGGTGTATCGACTATGGCGCCTAGTTTGCAGTTATCTGTGAACTTTGTCAGCCACAGCCCTCCCATGTTTTCCTTAACATCTGAGAAATAAATGCCGAACAAGAGGGGTCCCAGGACAGATCCCTGTGGGACACCACTTGTGACTGGCTTTGAGTCTGACATTGCTCCAGCGATTTTAACTTTATGGGTTCTGTCCTTTAGCCAGTTTGCAACCCATCTAGTGACATAGGGGTTTACTTTTAAGCTGTTTAGCTTATCTATGATGCCTGAGTGGGGTATTGTGTCGAAGGCCTTAGCCAAGTCCAGGTATGCTGTATGGACTGCTTTGCCCTCATCAATGGCTCTAGTGACTGTTTCGAAAAAGTCAACCAGGTTTAAAAGGCAGGATCTTCCCTTCACAAAGCCGAACTGGGTGGGGTCAAGTGTCTGTAGGTCCCCTATGTCTCTGTTTATGAGTTCCATAATGATTCTTTCCATAGCTTTGCAGACCAGGCTAGTTAAGCTTATGGGGCGGTAGTTTCCAGGGTCTGTAGAGGCACCCCCCTTGTGGAGTGGGACCAATGTTGCTGTACGCCAGTGTACAGGTACATAACCTGAAGTAAGGCTAAGATTAAATAGCATTTTTATGTGTGGGTGTAGCTCCTCTTGGAGTTCTCGTAACACGCACCTCGGGATACCGTCAGGTCCCATTGATGCTGTGTTTTTTGCTTTGTTTAGGGCGGTTCTCACTTGGACATCTGAGATGACAGGGAGATTACATTCAGCTGGGATAAGTATTTCTTCTTTTGGGGGTGAAGGAGGCGAGAGTTTGCACTGAACCTGTCAGCCAGAATGTTAGCAATATCTGTGGGTTCAGTGTATTTTTTGTAACTCAGAGCATATCTGAGGGTTTCCGCCCAGGTTTCTAACATAGCTGAAGAAGGCTTTGTGGTTATCTTTAGTGTCCTTAGCTATTTTTCTCTCAAAGTTTGCCTTGGATGTTTTTATGAGAGAACGTAGTTTTCTGCTAATGTTGATCAGAGACGTCTTCCCTTCATGGGATTTCGCTCTGACGTGCAGTAGCTTCCTTCTTTTGTTATACAATTATTAATTGTTATACAATTTGTTTATGGCTGAGGTCCACCAGACAGGACGCTTACATTTGGTGGAGAGGGACTTGGATTTATTTGGGATTGCATGATCCATGCATTCCTAGATATATCCATAGAAAGCATTTGTGAAGGATTCGGCATTGCGGGATGTGGTATCCACTGGCACAGTGGGCTTAAAGGATACCATCTCCTTCTTAAGAAGAGTGAAGTCTGCTTTTGAGAAGTTTTCACTGTGGTCTTTTGTGCCGGGGGTGGAGGTGGGATATGTATATCCAGGGTGATTAGTTTGTGGTCAGATCTCACTAGTGAGGGGTATACTTCTGGTGTGGAGCATTTTGTCCCCATGTTTGTGATGATCAAGTCTAGTATATTTTCTCCCCTAGTGGGAGAGGTGACTAGTTGTTCCAGTGCATTTGAATTTATGAATTCCAGGAACCTTTGGGCTAGGGTATTAGGGCTAGAATAATGTACCCAATCTATGTTTGGGTAGTTGAAGTCTCCCAGTATGATGGTATTTTGTGATACATTCATATCCTCCAATGTCTTCAGGAAGGCTGAGTGGGGTTCTTGAGATTGGGAGGGTGGTCTGTAACATGCTACCAGTTGTATAGAAGTTTTGCCTATGGTTAGTTGCACCTGTATGGTCTCTGTTGCTTCATGTGTTGCTACTAACCTGGAGGTGTGGGTGTCCTTTATGAATATGGACACACCCCTCCTTTTGTGGTCCGGCCCGAGTTTTGGGGCGAAAAGCCTGATCTGAGGTATAGCCTGGTAGCGCTGGGGTGCTCTCAGGAGCCTTGAACCAGGTTTCAGTTACTGCACAGACGCCGATGTTCTCCATGCTGAGGAGTGCATCAAGTGCCTGCATCTTGAGATTTAGACTTCTGGCGTTGAGCAGCATTACCCTTAGTTTTTTCCATTTTTGTTTTCTAAGGAGGTGGGTTTGTCTTTTGAGCCTTGCCTAAAAAAGGCATTATGGGGGTGGCAAGAGCCTTAGCCAATATCCGGAAGCCCAGTGGTGACAGGTGTAAGCCATTCCTTGCGAAGCAGCGTGGCTTGTCTAACATATCATCCCAGGCAGACAGATACTGGATCCCCTTAGAATGACACCAGTACTCGAGCCAATTGTTAAAGCTGATCATCTTGTCTTTGTATTGTGGTATCATTCTCGGTGAGGGCAAGATGCTGCTCAGGGTCAGGGTCATACCAGCCTGGGCTACATAATCGGAGAGCTCCTCTATGTCTCTTTTCATGTAGTCCAGGGAGGTACGTCTCAGGTCATTCACACCAGCATGGACAATGACGGAGTCATATTTGTACTTGCTTTGGAGTGACCTGAGTGCGTGTGTTAAGTGGTGGATCCTAGCCCCCGATAGACAGCTCACAGTCACCTTCTCCTTGTTCAGCCTGGTCAGTGGGACATCAGTGTGTCTGACTATGGAGTCACCTATTACTAGTGTATCAGGCAAGGTGTTTGGCCTTAAGGGCTGCGATTGGTTGACACACTGATTTATTGAAGTATGTGTTGCATGTGTTTTGTTTTGAGGTGGTGGATTTTTGGATGTCTGCTTTGGGAGCCTCTGTTGTTTTGGTAAGTTTTTTATTAGAGCCTCCGAGTATGTCTTTGTGTTTTTATGTGTTTGGTTTGCAGTTGTGGTAGGTCTATGTGGGACTGGGATTGTTGTGTGTGTGGTTGCCATCTCCGCCTGTCTGGTCATGCCAGCCCTGAGTTGAGAGAGTTCAGCTTCCAGTTTGGCTATATAGTTGCATCTCTCACATGTAATTGTATTTGTTGGGAGGAGGAGAGGGTTGTCTGTGTACATGAGACAATTGTAGCGTTGTCTCAAGATGCCCAGATTGACCAGCTGAACTGGAGACGACGCCAGTAATCTACCACTCGACATGCTAGGACAGTATAAGGGGGTGGTATACCTTTAAGGGAGGTGGGTATTCACAGGGGTGGTAAGTAGATGTAGTGCTTTACTTAGTACGAGAGTGCTTACTTAGTAGAGAAGTATTGAGAACAAGTGCTAGGCTTATAATACAGTGAGTAGTCTGGTTTTACTAAGAGTAGAGCTTCCTTAAGGGAAAATTTGAAGAACAGACTTGGCGGAGCCAGAAAAAGTTTAACCTTGTTTGCTATGCGCACGACCATGCAAAGCCATGCAAACGCGGATTTTAAGCAGTGAACTACAAAAGAGCTAGGAATGGTCCCAAACAACCAATTACTACAGCTTCTTGTGCTGAGGTCACTTCCCCCAAGGACAGGTAGGCTGCTCAAGGCTCCCCACTCCCACTGGTGAGCAAAGAAACTTCCCTCTATCCAAGTAAGGTAATGGACAACACAGGAACTACACCACAGCCCAGAATACAGCAATGCCTGTAAACTGGTCTAAACTAGTCGAGGAAGGCGGGAAAACAAGGATTTTTTTTTGTTTTTTTGTTATTTTGGTAGAAACACACAGAAAATGCAGAGACAGTGATAAATTAGTTACACAGGCTAGTACACTTTTGTGGGCAGCCTCCACAGTTAAATTAAACAAACAAACAAGCAAACTTTCGATCAAATTCGACTAAATGTAACTTTAAGTGCAGATTTTAAAATAATGCAGCAATCAGTTAAAAAACAGTTTAGGCTAGTTCAAAGTAAGCTACAGAAGCTATTTTCAGTGAAAAAAAAAAGCAAAGATACTTAAATCCAGAAGGTAGTCGCTTTTTCGAGTTCCTTGCTGCTAGGACTACTCTGTAAACCCACGTGGAGCTTGTCTGAGCAGTACAGCCAGAAAAAAAACGCCCAGAGGCGGATTTTAAGCAGTGAACTACAAAAGAGCTAGGAATGGTCCCAAACAACCAATTACTACAGCTTCTTGTGCTGAGGTCACTTCCCCCAAGGACAGGTAGGCTGCTCAAGGCTCCCCACTCCCACTGGTGAGCAAAGAAACTTCCTTCTATCCAAGTAAGGTAATGGACAACACAGGAACTACACCACAGCCCAGAATACTGCAATGCCTGTAAACTGGTCTAAACTAGTCGAGGAAGGCGGGAAAACAAGGATTATTTTTTTGTTTTTTTGTTTTTTTTGGTAGAAACACACAGAAAAGGCAGATACAGTGATAAATTAGTTACACAGGCTAGCACACTTTAGTGGGCAGCCTCCACAGTTAAATTAAACAAACAAACAAGCAAACTTTCGATCAAATTCGACTAAATGTAACTTTAAGTGCAGATTTTAAAATAATGCAGCAATCAGTTAAAAAACAGTTCAGGCTAGTTCAAAGTAAGCTACAGAAGCTATTTTCAGTGAAAAAAAGCAAAGATACTTAAATCCAGAAGGTAGTCGCTTTTTCGAGTTCCTTGCTGCTAGGACCACTCTGTAAACCCACGTGGAGCTTGTCTGAGCAGTATAGCCAGAAAAAAACGCCCAGAGGCGGATTTTAAGCAGTGAACTACAAAAGAGCTAGGAATGGTCCCAAACAACCAATTACTACAGCTTCTTGTGCTGAGGTCACTTCCCCCAAGGACAGGTAGGCTGCTCAGGGCTCCCCACTCCCACTGGTGAGCAAAGAAACTTCCTTCTATCCAAGTAAGGTAATGGACAACACAGGAACTACACCACAGCCCAGAATACAGCAATGCCTGTAAACTGGTCTAAACTAGTCGAGGAAGGCGGGAAAACAATTCCTCGATACTCTAAAAAAATGTCAGAAGGACCCCCCCCATCGTGCACTGAATTTAAACTGATGATCAGGGTGTTCTTTTATGTGTTTGTATAACGCATTCTGAGAATCTGAGTTTCCAGTACATTGTTCAACAACACTGATTCCAGCAGTTTGCAAACATTTTTGTGTTTCATTAATGTCCAACAAAATTTTATACCAGAAAAAAGATAACTCAGAAAAGAAAAATCACATACAGCAGAGAGTAAAATCTGAGTTGACCATTGTGTCCACATTTTCTTTTGGATCACACAGGAATTCAAAGGCTGAGATTACCTTTTCAGAACTGGTCTTCACTGATCACACAGCTTCATAATGACCACTCCAGCTTGTCTGGGAAAGTCTTTTCACTGTTATACCTGTATTCTGTAATATTTTCCATCTGTGAGATGAAACTGAAAAGAATGAATACATTTTTTTTCCAAAGTTCAAATAAATTGCACATGATGAAACACTTCCAAAACACTGAACTCCACAGAGGTTCAAATAAGTATCTTTGATTAATTTATTTGATTTATGCCCTAATACCACCATGGATACTGGAAATAGTTGCAGCATTGTCATAACCTTGCCCAGGACAAAGGTTTATGTCCTGTCTATCATTATCCAATTTTCTTTCAAGATATCTTCCGTGAATTCAGCAGCAGTCATGCCAGAAATATGAAAAGAGCCCAATAATGACTCCTTTATTTCAACTTTATCATCTTCGATATGGAAATATCAGATTACTTCACACATTAGATCAGTGTGTGAAAAATCAGGAGTGCTATAAAAAAGAATTCCAAATTATTTTGCTCTTCTAATATCTGACACTATTTTTCTTTGATGTGATTTCCCAGAGGATGAATTAATTAATTCTGAATTTCTGGAGATAAGTATGAAATCAATCTCCTCTCAGAAAGAATAGTTTATTTTATTTTTACAAAATCTTCCCTCAAAACTGGGTGGTATTTTGAGAGCAATTCCACCAACTCCCAAAAAATTCCTTTCTTTGCTGATGACATATCCTCTTTGTGACCTTGGAAAGGAAGGTTTTGTTTGATGAAAAACATAATTACATCCAAAGGATGATGCAAAATGTCTCCATTTTTAACACTCCTTATCCATTTCCACCTGATGGATTTTATCAATAGATTTCAGTCCCTTTGCCAAGGTCTTCCATTTTTCTAAGCAGGAGAGATGTGGTTCAAATTTCTCATGTTTAGAGACTTTAGGATATCATTTCCACCAGTTTTAAAGCCAGTTATAAAGCTGAATGTTCCAACCTTTGTCTCTCTCCATCTGCAAACAATCTGCAGTAATGAACAAAACAAACTATTTTCTTTTTTTGGGATTTTGAATAAACCATCAATGTTCTCAACACTTTTTCTCCATTTTGTAAAGATTTATAAAACCATGAAGTTGCCAAATGTTGACTGCCTCCTTTGTTTGTTTTTTTCTCCTTCCCATTGAACAGCAGAGAAAGATCCATCTTTATTCTGAAAAGGTTCACTTCACTGTTTAACCAGATCAACTCTCAAGTCATCTGGAACTAGTATTGGCCAAGAAGCAATATTAGAATAAATCAAAATATTCCTAGTGTTTTCATCAAATTCTTGATCTTGCTCTTTACTGGTGTCTCTTTCATCTCCATTATTTGTATCCTGTTGACGTTGACTCTTGATAACATTTCATAGGTACATAGGATGATACTAGGCTATTGGCCCAGAGGCCCTTATAAGCCTAGCCAAGAATTTCACCCATGTTCCCACAAAGACCTGTTTCCCCTTTCCAGCAGGGACAAAGGTGGGATCCTAGGGGTGTATTTTCTATTTCCCATCCAGTCATCCAGGTTCCTCTTAAAGAGGGCTAGTGAGGTACTCTGCTTGACATGGAGAGGAAGTCTATTCCACAGATGGGGGAGTCTTTGGGACACAAATCTATCCTGAAAAACAAGTTCTATTAATGTCACAGACCAGGTTGAGGCCTTGTGTGTGAGGTGCATGAGTGGAGTTTGACTTACAGATATGCAGCAACTCCATCAAGGCTAGGTCTGAGACGGCCTTGTATGCTAGACACAGGTCACCTCTGAGCAGTCTGTATAAGACTGAGTAGAAGGACAGGGTTTTTAGCCTATCTGTATAGGACAGGTGTTTGAGACCCTGGATTGTCCTAGTCAGGAACTTCAGTGGTCTATCCAGCTTCTGCATGTACTTGGCAAGGTACATGCCAAAGGGGCATTGTACTTGATAATGGGTTGGATAAGGTAGGAGTACAGGGATGTTATGACCTCCTTGTTCCTGGATGAAATACCCTTACTTATGAGGTGGGCCATGTAGAACTCCTGTACAATGGAGGCAACGTGGTGGTCAAAAGTCAGGTTGGTATCAACCTGGGTGCCCAAGTCCCTCATGACCGAATGTGTGTTTAGTACATTGTTAGTAATATGATAATTAGTGGGGTCTCCATTTTCCCCAAAGAGGATAATGATGCATTTCTTGGTATTCAGTTTGAGGCCATGCTTCTGGCAACAGTCATTAGTTTGGGTAAGGCCCTCTTGAAGGATGTTCACATCACTAGGGGAATTTAAGAAAGCACCCAGCTTGCAGTCATCTGCAAACTTGTTCAGGCACAGACTACTGGTTTTGGTTTACACCTCAGAAAAGTATATCCCAAACAGTAGAGGCCCCAAGACCAATCCTTGGGGTACGCCACTCATTACAGGTTTACTACTAGAGGTAGCTTCCCCTATTTTGACTGAGTGGGTTCTATCAGTGAGCCAGTTAGTTACCCATCTAGTAATGGATGGGTTGATGCCTAGCTGGAAGAGGTAATCTATTATGCCTGGGTAGGAAATAGTGTCGAAGGCTTTGGCTAGGTCATGTAATTTCATGTTAGCACGGGTACCTCTCATCAAATTTCTTTACAAAATACTGAATTATGAACCAGTTAAAGAAAACAAAAATGACATTGAATATAAACAGAATATTCCTGTTTTAAGATTTGGCTATGTCTGACTATTAAAATTATATTTATATATATATATATATATATATATATATATATATATATATATGTACACAAACATGAATAAAAAAAGAAAATACTAAGTATCCAGTTCAATCTGTCACAGTCTGTCACTGCATAGTAACCTTGATTCGCAGTTCACACTAACTCCCTCAGATGTTTGTTTTCAGGAAACATATGAATTACGTTCATTCTACTCCTGTTATTATTCAGAGGGGAAAGAAAGGCAAACCAAACATGAATGCGTTCTTCCCCTAAACAAGAGATATGACTAGAGTGGGAGTCCATACTTGATTTGGAGCAAATACTACACTTGTCCTTTTAGGAAGACATATAAGCCAAGATTTTACACAAATTTCTACACAAAAAAGAAGGGTCCTCAAAGGTGTACTTATCTGTGTAAAGACAAAGTAGCTAAAGCTAATTGCCAGTGTACTGTGAAATGCAAAGATGCCGAGAGTCTGCATGAATGTGCTAACAGCAAGAATGTTCTGAGTTTTGGCACATATGTACAACCCTCTTACATTAACATGTCCTCTCATACCAAGTGCAGATGTATAGCATGTAAAGAAGGAGTCTGAAGCTTTGTAGACTGGCCAGATGTATGGTATTCTTATTAGGAGGCACCCAATATTGCAATGGCTAGTGCAACAGTGATCTAACCAGGTGCACTTGACTACATCCAGTGGTATAAAATCAAAAACAACTCATCAACAGCTTGTTGTTTTAGAAGTCTTTCCATATATTTTCTCTGTACTATGATCTAAGTTTTACAACACTGGAAGAAAGAAAGAGAAATATTGGTTTTATAAGAGAGTATATCCTTATCCTAGACACTGTGTAACCTTGGAGTTAGTATATTTAGAGTCATGGCAGTTGGAGCAGTGCCGCTATCCATGAAGGGTGTAAAGCAGCTTTCTTCTTGTGAAAACAGTGTTTTTGAGCTTTTTGTTAAATTTAATGCTATAGCACTCAGTGAATCAACTTGTGACCACAGTCATGTATTTACCAGCTAAATGTTATATTCCTATTATTCCTTGTTTTGCTCTTGCAGGTAATTATAAGACTTATCTAATTTTTGTTTATGTGTCCTCTCTTAATTTCTATCACTTGTGAATGAATCTTGTACACTACCAAGCTCTAATTGCAGACTACTGTAAGAAATAAAACTCATTATTGCCCCTACTATGTTTCACTCTATCCCTCAGCTAAAGTCAGAGTCAGATGTATTTATTTATTTCTTTCTTAGTTTATTTGCATATTTGTATTTTTTTGTGTTGGTGTGTCACTGCATTTAAATAAGTTTATGAAGTTATTTCAGGGCTAGCTGCATTTAAATATCCTGGCCGAATATTTAAATGAAGCAGCAACAGCAAGCCCTGAAATAACATCATAAATAGGCACGGGAATTCTATGTTCATGATGTTCCAATTGCAAAAGCTACTCACATTCAAAATGTAGCAAAAAGCTAACGTAGCACTGCATTTTGAATGCGAACAGCTTTTTCAATCAGAACATTGCAAGATAATGAAAAGTGAATTACTGCAGTCTCTCGTACTGTTTGCACCTGGGGCGTGCCCTCCCCCCATTAGTATGCCTTTGCTGAAGCAGCATAATAATATTTCTTCGTGTGTAATCAACTGTTTTCTCTAAAAGCAATCTCAAAGTATAGGTAATAATTTTTAGTGCATCCTCTTACAAATAATTCATACCAATCTTTTGAGTATGAACAAAAGGTCTACTACATTCAACCCCCCCCCCACACACACACACATCACCCCATGGTTTCTATGTGTGAAAGGTATGTGGACATGAGATCAGACAATTATTGAACAGCTCTCATGGAAAAAGTATGGTTTCTAACCTGAGTTATAAAGAAAAGAGAGTTGTTAAAAGGAATCACTGACAACAAAGCAGTAAGAGTGATGAAATCTGATAAGGTTCAGGGCTTGGGTGTTATGGACAGAAATTACTATATTAACAAGATTTTTGTTTTATTGTTTGCAGATACTTATAAAGAGGTTTCATTGAACAAATTGAATATTGCTTACCATAAAATTGATCTTGTCATAGAAGACCTACTTCTTAATAATCAGACCAGTCCAGGAGAATACAATGTTTTATGTATCCCTAACCCCAAGACGCCCACAATTTTTGGAATACCCAAACCACACAAAAATATGTTAGTTCCACCCATGAGACCAACTACTGATGCTAAGGCATCTAAAACTTTTAACATAGCAACATTTATTGACAATGAGACAAAACGTGTTCTTAACAGTATCAAACATCTGTTCAAGGATTCTTGGGACTTTTTGTCAAAAGTTATGAATGACCTGTTTAGTAGTTCTTGTTACTATAATTATGCAGAACTTGTTTTCTGTAATCCCACATAATAACGGGGTTGAATGGTTTTATGAATACCTATGTTTCCACATCCATCTTGACCATAGCAAGTCTGAATTACCCAGGACTTTGATGGAAATTGTCCTTTAAATCAACTTTTTGGTGTTTGAAAATCAGATATTTAGGCAAAAGTAAGGGATAGTGATGGGGGCTGCATATCCCCCCATCTTTGCCAATATAGTACTTGCCTATTGGGAGTAGAAATTTTGTTCTCAAATCAGAATTCCAGAAATGTTTGTCATTATATGGACAGTTCCTAGATTATCTTATACTATTTTGGAATTATAGCCTTGAAAGGTTAGACCAATTTTTTGATTACTTACATTCAACTACAGACTTTCTTAAATTACAATGGACATACAGGGTGATAAAGTTAATTATCTAGATCTGACTTTATACAAAAACAAGGAAAAATGTGGTTTTGAATCTACCATATAACATATGGCACCCTGTTCATCAGAAGAAAGCACTAGTCAAGGGGCAATGTGTTAGACTTACCCATATGGTATCAAATGAGAACTATGTTAGATAGGAGAGGTTATCCTGACACATTTTTATCAGATATATTTGATGAAGTTGTGGCAAAGAGAACCACAGGTTATTTTAAGCCCTTGTTGGAAACTGTTAATGACAGAATATCTAGGGAGTCAATACAGCAACCAATAGATATGCATTGCTATACAAAAAAGCATGTATTTTATCTTTTAACACAGAATTGTATGATAGTCAGTCAATTTTATTAAAAAATTGAAGTATGTTTGGACCTGACCAAGATACCATGTCTCTTGTTGGACAAGCTCCTATTATAGTGTACAAAAAAAGAAGTTATGTTCTTACCATAACGTTCCATGTTTGTTGCCCTTTATCTTGCCTTCCTTCTTTCTGGTTGGGTTCAGAGCCGATCTCGGCTCCGACAGCCACTTCTAAAGCTCGAAGAGTCCTTACTGGCTCAAGGCTAGCCCCTTATCCCAGCATGCTTAGTGGTAGCTACCCAGATCTCGTTTGTGACAACTAACCACTATATAGGAGAACTATAAATTACCAAATAAAGGAGGTAAGCAAATAATGCTACTTCCTTGTACCAAAAAAACAGGACAACAATGGTGACAAGGACTATAGCAACAGCTGAAAAGCAAAGGAAACTCAGCCAAAACAGCCCAAAAAGGGAATTCCTCTCAATCATCCAGGATGGGGGAAGGAGGGAGGGACGCAAGAAGAAAGGCGAGATAAAGGACAACAAACATGTAACGTTATGGTAAGAACATAACTTCTTTATATTATGTTGTCCATCTCACCTTCCTTATTTCTGGTTGGTACAGTGTCCCCAGCACCTAAATCCTGGGTGGCTCACTGGAAAAGAGTCTTCAGAGCTGTGGAACCAAAAGATGCCCTGTTCTGAGAGGCCATGTCCACTTTGTAATGAGTAATGAAGGTATGGGGAGTAGCCCATGTTACTGCCGCACAAATAGTATCTAATGGAAGCTTGGCTTGAAAAGCTATGGAGGTAGCAAAGGACCTAGTAGAATGTCCCTTTACCTTTCCTGGGACAGACACATTCCAAGACTCATAAGCATAAGTAATAGTATTGGACAGCCATTTTGACAAAATCACTTTGGAAACTGGTGAGCCTTGCTTACTCTGTGAGAAGGATACAAACAGCTGATCTGTTTTTTTGATGTTCTTGGTTCTTTGAAGATGAAATTGTAACTGCCTGTGGACATCCAATTGATGTAAGTTATATTGTGCCTTGTTGTCATAATTTGGAAAGAAAACAGGAAGTTCAATTGACCGATTCAATTATACTCTGAACAGTCTTTTGGTAAAAAGGAAGGATTAGTTCTAAGAGATAGAAAGATCATAAAAGGTGGGCGGATGGAAAGTGCCTGTAACTCAGAAACCTGCCTAGCTAATGTAACAGCAATCAGGAAGAGGGTCTTCCATGATAAGAACTTCAGAGGACAAGAAGAAGCTGGTTCAAAGAGAGGGAGGATCAGATCCGCTAGTACTAAATTTAAATCCCAAGGATGGAAAGGTTCTCGGATAGGAGGCCTTAATAGGGTAGCACCTTAGGCCCTAGCTACATAGCTTGTGGAAAATGACATTAGAACCTAGAAGGCCCACATGAAAATTAGAAATAGCAGCCAGATGAACTCAAAACATATCAGCCACTGCTCCTTTCTCAAAGGTTTCTGCCAGGAGGTCAAAACTTTTTGAAATTGGAGCTGTAAAGGGATCAATGTCATTTTGCTTGGCCCAGAAGGAGAACCTTTTCCATTTACTAGCGTAATGTTTCCTTGTAGTTGATTTATGAGAAGAGACTAAAATATGTTGAACCATTGGTGAGATATCCGGAAGCCTGGCTAGGACTGGAAGTGGAGAAATCAAGCTGTCAGCTTGAGAGTTTGAATTGAGGGATGAAGAGCACCCGACTGATGTGTCAGGAGATCTGGAACCGGGTCCAGAATCCAAGGCTCCCTCTTGCAGGTAATGCCAAAGGAACGGGAACCATATCTGATGTGGCCAGTATAGGGCAGTGAGGATCAGCTTGCGACTCAACAACTTTGCTTTCTGAAGAACTTTTGGAATTAAAGGAAAGGGGGGAAAGGCGTAAAGAATCCCAGGGGGGCCAATCATGGATAAGTGCATCTCTGGGTGACTGTCTCGATGGGGCAACTAGGGGAAAGTAGCTGCTGAATTTGTTGTTTAGGTGTGAGGCAAAAAAGATCACAGCATGGCTGGCCCCATCTGTGGAAGATCATACCTGCCTCATCTTGTTTCAGAGACCACTTGTGGGGGATGAGAATTGCCCTGCTGAGCTTGTCCGCTATCATGTTGGACTTCCCCGGGATGTGCGTTGCAACCAGAAAATGCTGAGAAGAAATCGCCCATTGCCATACTCGAAGGGCCTCTCGACACAAGGGGGTAAGATTTGGTTCCACCCTGTTTGTTGATGTACCACACCACTGACATGTTATCCATCTGAATTGCTATATAGCCCAAAGGAAGAGAGTCGTGAAGTGCTTGCAATGCTAATAACACCACTCTCATCTCCAGGACATTGATGTGCAAATGGTACTCATGAGGTTGCCAAGTTCCTTGGACTGTCTGTCCCAGATAATGCCCCCCACCCTATCTGGGAAGCATCCATGATCACTGTGGCTACTGGATGGGGGGCTACAAAGGGTCAGCCTAGAGTGACTAGGGGAGAGTGGAGCCACCACTGTAGATCTTTCTTTCAAGTATCCGTGATTGAGATCATGGTTGACATTGATAGATCCTGATATGACCACTGAGTGAAAAGGAGCCATTGCACAATCCTCATATGGTAACGAGCTAATGGGACTAGTGTAATGGCAGCCGCCAACAAGCTCAAGACCTTTTGGACTAACCATGCATGAATCTTTGACTTTGACAAGTGAAGAGAGACCTGACGTTGAATGGTAAGCACCCTTTCCTGTGGGAGCTTGGCTATCATGTCTCTTGTATTTAGTTGAGTGCCTATGAAAGTAATACACTGAGAGGGCAACAAGGCAGATTTTTTTTAGTTTATTGTGATTCCTAGACATGCACAAGTGTGAATCGTGTGTTTCCTGGCCCTTAAGGGATGAGGCTTGATGGTGGCATTGAGGAGCCAGTCGTCTAGATAAGGAAACACCTGCAATCCCAAATGTCAGGTGAGCCATCACTACTGCAATGCATTTGGTGAACACCCTGGGGGCTGTGATGAGACCAAAGGGCAGAGCTCTGAACTGGTAATGACTGGCTCCCAGCCAGAAGCGTAAGTGTCTCCTGGACTGCCTGTCCATTTTTATATGGTAGTACACATCCTGAAGATTGATAGAGCACATCAAATCTTCCTGACCCAAAAAGGGTAGAATGGACTGCAGTGTCACCATCCGGAACTTGGTCTTCTTTACTGACCTGTTTAACTTGCTGAGATCCGGGATAGGTCTCCAGTCCCCTGTCTTTTATGGAACTAAAAAGAACCTTGAGTAAGTACGCATATGATCTGGTCTGCGGGGTCTTCCTGAATGGCTCTTTTTTGCAGCAAATGTTTTACTTCCAAGGCTGCTTGATCCAGAAGATAGGATGGAACATCTGGGATTGATAATTTTTGACTTCTTGGGGGTGCTTGGGAGAAGGGAATTTTGTAACCCCTAGATATTATGCACAGTACCCACGTGTCTTCTGTTATATCGAGCCAGGCTTCTGGGTACAGTGATATTCTGCCCTCAACTGCCTCCAGAGGTGGTCAGCTGGGTAATCCTTCATGGATTCTGAAAGGGCTGGCAGAGAATGTATCCCTGTTGCGGACCCCCCTGCCATGAGGCTGGCATCTCCCGTTATTATTTCCCCCCTCTGCCCCTGGTGGAATTATCTCCATGAGTGTCCGGCAAAGCTCCCTGGGATTTACAGAACCACATTTTACCACCTTTTGGCCTTTGGGATAAGGCCTGGATGGAGTGGAAAAATGGACTCCTATGGCAGAGAGAGTTTTGCCATCTCGTTCACTCCTGGTAAGATTCTCTCTAACTTGAGGCCTGAACAAGGCCAAGCCATCAAATGGGGCATTCTTAAAGGAGGACTTGAAGGGCTCTGCAAATTGACAAAGGCACTTCCCAGAGTATCTGTGAAGAGCCACTCCTGTGCCTGCAGCCCTACTTGCTCCATCTGCTGCATAAGAAATCAGGTGCATGGAGGAGTTAACAATGGATGTTAGGGTCGCTAGCTGGTTAGCCAAGTTGGAAGCCGCTCCCTCAGCTGAAGGATCCTGGATGGTATCTCTTAGCTCTTTAATGAGATCCCTCTGAAGTCTTGTGAAATGTGTCAAATAGGTAATCAACCGAAGAGTAAAGGCCGCTAAAGAGAAAACATGCTCTAGACTCCTTGTTTGGAGGATGGATAGAAGAGGAAGTCTCAACAAGTTCCTTCTTGCTGGCTGCTGCCACCACCATAGCATCAACTGGCACGCCTTTAGAGAGAAATGTCTTATCCTCTAGAGCAGTGATGAAGTTGTTAGGCCTTCTTGGAATGGGCTCCATGGTCTCTGGAGCACTCCACGCCTTTCGACTCACTACAGACAAAAGTGGGTTGAAAAGCAGAGACACCCAGGAGGTGGAGGGTTGGGAACCAGACGTATCCAGGTGCACGGACTCGTCCTCAGAAGGGGCATGGGACTTCCAGTTTCCCCTCTGCCTAAGGATCTCCAGGATGTCTGAGAAAGAGACATCCTCAGAGGGGGACTGTGGGGACCCTGACAAGTCATCCAAGTCCGTGTCAGAAGTGATGGACTCAGGGGAGTCCACATGCTTCCTCTTACATTTTTTCTTCCTGGAAACCTCCTCTGAGGCATGTTCAGGACAGGTCTCGGAAGAAGAGGGGTTGCCCTGTGGGGCCTTCTGGGGCATCAGTTCCCTATGCTTGGGATGGAGAGGAAGATCCAAGGCAGACACCAGTATCGAAGGGGACGGTGCCAATGGAGCCAAGGGTGGAGCCGTCTCGGTAGACAGCACATTCCTCATCACCTCGAAGGCACCGTGGTCCAGAACAGAGGGAGGTTCTGGCTCCAAGGAGCCTGGAGACCTCCTCCATACCGAAGGTGATGGCTCCGAGGCAGATGTGGGAGCTGAACTCACCTGCGCCGAGGCTCTAAGGGGGAGAGTGGGGTCGGACAAGGATCCAATGCCACTTCCCCCTCAGAGCCGACGAGAGAGTCTTAGTGCCCAGACCCCTCGACAGGGCGGACTATCGAGGAGGTCGGAGCGGATGTCAGAACCGACAAGGTAAGGGTTGTTGGAACCGATGGTTCCACTACTACTACTTCCATGCACTCTGGCTCTGAACTGGATGCAGTCAGAGGAGGAATCGAGACAGGAACTGGTTCAAATGACAGCGCCACTTCCTCCTGGGCTGGGCTCAACAACAATTTAGCAAATATCATGTCTTGAGCAGCCTGTTCACCACTCTTTCCACATCATCATCCGATAAACTCCTGGATGATCGAGAGGATTGGGCTGAGCACCGGTGACTACCTGCCACTGACTGCAACAGTGGAGACTGAGGCACAGATCTCACCGGGTCCAGCGAAGGAGATCTCAATCTCTTTTGGGTCTGGGACGGCTCTGAAGACACAGATGGAGCTACCAAAGAAAAAGACTTCTCGGAGCCAAGAATACGCTCCTAACGATCAGAAGATTTGGATCTAGACTTTGTCGGCACCGAAGGTGGAGCTAACGAAGATGCCAGTTTGTTATCGGATTTTTTTAAGGGCTGAGTGTCCAATGCTACTTCAACCTGGGGTTTTAATAACCCTCTCAAAATAAGTTTGCTGCACCTCTCCTGCAAAACTAGTGTACTAATGGCATGACAAACAGAGCACGAATCCTGCAGGTGGAGCGCCCCTAGACAATAAACACAACTCGTGTGCCCGTCCGTAAGGGACATTTTCTGGCAACATGAATCGCATTTCTTGAACCTTGACTGCTTAGGGATTTCTTTAGACATCATTAACACCACAGAAAGAAACAGGACAAACAACTGAAGAGTGTTTTTTTTTAAGAAAGAAGGGGGGGAAGAAGAGGAGGGAGTAGCCTCTAAATTAACCGGCTACTGCTCCCAAAGGGAGAAGGCCTCTAACTAAAATGGCTTCCCCTAGGTAGCAAGGAGGGATAACAGGACAAGCTCAAGAAAAACAGGCCGCCGGCAATAACAACAACACACAGGTAAAGGCCTGAGAGAAAAATGATGGCCTGACAACAGCAAAAACAACAGCAACAAGGATAGGGGTGATATATAAGAAGAAATCACTAAACTCTGATGAAATTTAGCCTTAAACAGCAACAATTTTTATAGAAAAAAATCACTACTTAGCTTGAGCCAGCAGAAGACAATCTCGATGCTGCAAGCGGCAAATGAGATCTGGGTAGCTACTGCTAAGCATGCTGGAATAAGGGGCTAGCCTCGAGCTAGTAAGGTCTCTTCAAGCTTTACAAGTGGCCGAGTCGGAGCCGAGATCGGCTCCAAACCCAACCAGAAAGAAGGAAGGAGAGATGGACAACATAACATGATACACATTTTAAGATGCTACTCGAGCATGGTAAGTTCATTAATAACAATGGAAAAATGAGTAGATGTGGACATTGTTCACAATGTAAATATTTTTTGGAAGGATCTGAAATTACCCTGGCTAATTATGGGGCAATAACCATTAACCGCAAATATTACTATGGGAGCAAGGGGTGATATATTTAGCCCTATGCCAGACTTGTAATGCATTTTATATAGGGAAAAAACTGTTAAGAGCTTTAGAACCAGAATCTACCAACATTATATGGGATCAAAAGGAAAGATGAATGTAATGCTTTGTATAAGCATTTCATGGACAATCATACCCATTCATTCTAGTTTTCAGTGATAGAGAAAGTGACAAAAGGAAGATTTTTTAGAATTTCGAGAATTTAAATGGCAGCTAAAAACAAATGCCACTACAAGTCCTGGTCTCAATTAAAAGCTGATTTTTTCTGTAATCTCTATGTCCACATTATTTTGTTATATGCCTATATACTTTGTATATTATACAGCAACAGGAGTGTTTATTCATGTGTTTTTAAACCATTTCATTGTATTAAACTATATATTTTAAATGCTAGGTTACATTAGTAAGGTTATTTATTTATTTACTTATTTATAGCTAAATTTTACAACTGAGTTTTATTAACATATCTTTCATTAGCAATCTAGTCTATTTCATTGAAGTTTTTCAAGCTGTAATTCACAAACTTTTTTAGCACAAGCTGCGTTTTTCATGCACGTAGTTTTAAATTATTTTTGCTAATTGAGAAATTAAAAAAATGGGAGGGCTTTGCAGTATATTTAAACCAAGTTCATTATGCAATCTGTATTCTGATGACATCCTTACTACTGAGGATGAAAGTGCTAAATGGTTGCATAAAACTCTATTTTATTGTTACTCTTGTGTCCTGTGTGTTTCCTTCCAGTGTGTTTGTGGTTTGTCTTATCTTGAATTTTGATATTTTGTTTTAGTGAAGAGTTGATAAATCATGAAAACAGCAATGGAGCTATAAAAGATCCCAATGGAACTTACAAAGGAAATGAGAGTTTTGCCAATAACAACTGTGGATATTCTGTTATTGTGGTAGTCAATAAAAAACAAAAACAAATTTGCTATAACTACTCACCATTCCAAAGCACATCTGCTCTTTCATTAATAGTATATAAGGGGCAAAAGTCAATAAGGACCACTCCATTGAGTTCTCAGTCTTCCATGTTACAGCATATTGTAATGACAATAGAGATCAGTACGCAAAGGATGATATACTCCTTCCGGATGTTTGTAATTAGTTGAGAGAATTCCAGGCAAACCCTGAGCTGTACACTGTTATTTTTTAAAAAAATATTTACCCGTTGTAGGAAGGATGGAAATAGTTTTGGCACTCTCAAATGACTTCCCATGTCCATTCTTATGAAATTGCATAAAGAATGCAGACTTCGAGTACAAACTGTTTAAAAATGCCATTGAAATGTTGTAAAGTATGGGAAAGTAAGATAGAGATAAAGGAGTAGCATGCTCTGTGGCATTTAGGAAACAGACTGTCTGCCCAGGCCATCAGAAGAGTGAGTATGGTATTTACTGTAGAATTAATGGTCAGAAGGAAGTAACTGCATAAATCCAAAGAGATGCAATATGAAATGTATTACTTTAGTTAAAACTGATGGTTCTTTTTAGAAGCTGGGAGTGTCAAAATGTTTTCATTGACTTCTGCAAGAAGCAATATATATCATCTATCTAACCATCTATGCATCTTTCTATGTATGTCTTATTTATCTATCTGTCTATTTATCTATGTACATAGGTGCTTAGCTATACAGAAATATAAATAAATAGATGCTAGATAGATAGATAGATGCGTTTTAATGCTTTGAAGCTTACAAAACACCCACCGCTTAAGGATAAATAACAGTTACAAGAAGAAGGTGAAAAGCAAAAGTGAGAAATAAACAAAAGAATTAGTGACAAAAAGTGATATAATACTATATACACAAATAAAATTCCTTTTTTAAGTTGAAAGGATTCTGCCACCAACATGTTTTGTTCTTTATTAATTTTATTGATTTCTAGTATATGAATAACATGGTTTAAAAAGTCTACAGTGTGATTCCTGATGTCTTTAAGTAGGCAAAAAAAGTACAAGAGGGAGGGCATGGGATAGTTATTAGTGCATGCCCAGAAGTTATAATCCCTAGGCATGCAGTAATATCTGTGTCATGTACACCCCAAGTAACTTACAGTGGTTATAAAAATGGCATCTGAGATTTGTATTAATATAATTTTATATATATTAGAAGTTCAAATATGAGAAATATATGTTCTGTTGTAAATTTTAATGTGAAATAGTTCATCTACCCATTTTAACCAAATGATTGTTGTGTGGGGCAATAGCTTTTCAACTCCACTGACATTTTGGTACAATATGTACAATATTTTCAGTGTAGTTACTTTAAGAATCCTTCTGTAAAACTGCTGTATGCTGCTATCAATTCCATTTATAAATATCATTTTAGAGTGATTCTCCTAAATCACATTTTGTATCTAAGTTGTATAAACTCAGTGTCATAAAAGATCACAAAATACGTATCGAAAAGAATAGGGGTTCTTTATATAAACAATCAAAGTAACAGAATACAAAACTTAAAAATACAACCACCTGCTTAAAATACATATATTTTTCAACATTCCTAATACTTATAAAAACATACAATATCAATAACATTTCATAATACATTATATTCCTTATCCTCCCCATTCTTTCATCCATAACAGCTTTCTGCCTTCCTTCTTATTTCATCTTCATCCCATTTTTATACACAACTTCATTGCATACAGCCAACAAAATATGCCAAATAAATGAATACATTTTGTATCCAGTATATCCCACAAATTTTCAACTACTTTATAAGAACATATACAATAAGTTGCACATTGATGTTTTCACACATAATATAACCTTTTCAGGTAGCTGCTTGCACTTTATGGGTAACTTTACTGGAAGTTATTTATTTATTTATCAGACTCCACAAAAAATATTAATTTTTTTTAATATATCCATATCTTTTTTCCTACTTATAATAGCTTCCATACTGTTACTTTCTTAACCCTGCCAATGGTCAGTTCTGTAATATTTATCCACAATGTTTTCATACCAACTTTTCCTATTTTTGTCATGTCTATTACATGGCTGTTCCCATTCTTTTATTTTATTATTTTATTTATATATTCAGCAGCTTCTCCATTTTTTTCATTCTCTCACACTTCCGGGAGTGTATTCATTTGAGAACATGTTCATATTTTATACTTAATATTTTGCCACAACATATTTTTTATTTATTATATACCCAAAATAAATGCTATGAGCCCAAAAATAGCGCATTTATTAAACAAAACTCTCTTTTGTACTGTATACTATACCACATGATATACAGGATTAAATCTAGACCCCCCCCAAACTGCATAAAATACAACTTCTAAAATTATATGTTCTGTTATAAATTTTAATGTAAAATAGTTCCTCTGCCCATTTTAACTATCTGATTGTTACATAAGGCTTTAGCTTTTAAAGTAAGTTTAATTTTGGTATGATATTTTCAGGGCCCTCCTGGAAACAAATTTTCTAAGTAAATAGTCTAGCTTTCCTAATATAACCAAATGTATTAAGTAAACCTTTCCTGAAAAGATAAGTCATATGATTTCAATGCAACAATCAAGTCTTTTATGTCTTGTATTAGATCATCCATTTGTTTTAGTATAATCTATCTCCAAATTTAATGCTTAACATTTTACTGGCATGCCTAGTAAAATATATACCACCTATTTTCTTTAGTTCTCTAAATCCTTTACTTTTTTCTCTACTTAAACTAATCCAACCATCCTCAGAAGAAAACACAGATCATTTATAACACTTATCCATAGCTTGTTTTAGTTATTATAACAGTATCATCTAAATAATAATTCACTATATGCAATTTCTTTCAAATTTGTCTCACAATAATTTCTTTGTAGTTTTTCTTTAGCAGCATTGGTTATCAAACCAAAATGTGACTTAAACCGTGGTGTGTGAGACAAGTACTGTGTGTAAGACTAGATATGTAGGGGTTCAAATCTCACACTGTATGTGCATGTTCATCTCCCTTCCAAAAAAATGTGTCATACTTACAGGGCATGTCTGATGTAAACAACTTTTAACCTTAATCTCTTTGCTTATCCAAACATTTTAGTAATATCTTTATAGTTGCATTTTCAAAAATAATTTTCAAAACATAATAATTTTATCATGAAAATCATACTGTTTTAAAAGAATCCATAACTGACTATGACATATGTTATCATATACCTTTTTAATGTCACACGAATTCAATTTATCTTCAGTATAGTTTTATGCAAGTTTGTCAATTACTTCCTTAACTATAAACAACATATCTCTGCTGTCATTTCCTTTCTTCCCTAATACTTCATCATTTGCCTCTTGTATGACATTATTAAACCTTATTTGAAAAATCATCATGACTATTTTATTATCCACATTACATATTGATATGGGTCTCCAATTCCATAATAGCTTTGTATCACCCTTCTTCCAAATAAATACAATAATACTTTTACACATTTCTCTTCATTCTATGCCTCAATTTATCCACTAACATACCACTTTATGAAAATATTTCAGTTCTTCTTTGCTTATTTTTCTGAAAAATGTGCAACCAATACCATCTTATTCTGGGACAGACTCAATCCATCCTCTTTCAATGCTTTTTGGAACTTCCTCAGTATTATTTCTTCTTGGTTTTTCACTATCACACCATTCTCATCTGTCCCTTTATTGCTCTACTTAAAAAATAATTAATATCTACCTTTAATGAGATATTTCCCTATAACCAGTCTGTTATATTTGCTTCATTCAACATCAATTTAAATTTTTGCTGTATTGTTGCCTCCTCATTATTACCTCCTATAACTTCCTCTAATTTCTGATATTCTTTCCCATACATTTCTTTTTTACTCTTATTCTAAAAACAATCTATATTGAGATACATAGTTATATATTTTCTTTTGTAATAAACCTACTACTCTAACCAATTCCTTTAAAAATCTCTCATTTGTAAATGTTCTTTAAATAATATCTGCCTTTCAACTTGAAACACCTGTAATTTTGAGTAGTATCGAGTTAATCTCTTAAATCCTTTGCCTTCTTCAGCATTAAATTGCTTGTATCCATAAACAACCACACTGCTACATGATCAGAAAATTCATAAATTAAAGTGCAGTATTAGCTTCCTTTAAACTCTCTGAGAAAAGAAAGATTCAATATTAGTCCTTACCTTTCTCTTCAAACTAGTATGTTCCTGTCCTGCATTAAGTTAAATTATAAAAAACATTCTTTACATACTTTAAATTATCTCCATTGTTTTCTTACTACAGTAAGACTTTTTAGTTGCTCTTTAATACAGCAATCTAATATCATTAAGCTTCCCTGACAAATGATAGCAACTTCATATATTGTATTATAATTCACTTTATACAATATTATGATTTCAGAACAAAGAAATCATTACCCATACAACTTATGATCTTACTACCCCATACTTGCTTTAACTTCTCTTTCTATTTTTATGTTATTCAAATGTGTATCTAACAGGCATATTTTGTCATGTTTTAGGTTATATCATTGTACCACAGCAATTCTTCTGCTTTCATTTCTTAAACTGTTCATATTAAGGAAAAGGACAGAAAAAATATCCCTTACCTTTTTGTAGCAGCTTATCTTTCAAGCCATGTTTTTTTTTTAGTTTTATTTCTTTAACCCACTTACCTATAGTGGCATATTTTATCCTCCCTATTTTATATATCTTTTCCATCTGTTTAGATTTGTTAGCATTTTCTTTTCTTTACAATCAAACATTCTTTATCATTTCTTCTTCATTTGTAGAAATTGTTTCCTCCATATCTGCCTTTTTATCTAGACCAAGTATGACTTCTTCACCGGATAAGTCAGTTTACACAGTTTGTTCCAAATTTTCATTTTGAACATTTCCATTTTCTTTAACACAGTCATACCACCAATGTTCATTGGATTTGCAATATCTGCAATATGGCCTACAGTTTTTAATTGTTTGGCCTACCTGTTCATACACATTATACAGCCTTTTTGAACAAGTACTAATCAACTCATCTTCTGCAGCATATACACATGCATGCACATATTTACATTTTAGATGATCCCAAATGTCCAGCCATTCCTACGATTCCGTGGAATATGCTTCACCATATTTTCATTTTCTTGCAATTACCCATATTTTCATCTCCCAGTCCACATTTTCTTTCACCATATAATTTATCCATAGACTGGCAAATTTAATATCCTCTTGTTCTAGGTCATCAGACCTAAAATAAACTGTTAGCCTTTTTAACATTGGAGAAACTGCCTAAATACATACTCATTTTAAGGATACTCCTGCTTCTTTAAGTTAATTGCATGCACACATTTGTCCATTTGTTCAAATGTCTTAAAAGTTACATTACTTTCCAAAATGACTTAAGGAGAAAATATAATTTAAGGAGCAAATCAGTGACATATTAAATCCTAATGTCTCAATTACTTTGTCCCAAATAACATACCCATCAACAGCTGAGTCTTTTTTGAAGAAATCTTTACTGTAGGCACTCGTTTCTGCTTAAAACTTTGCTCTGTCCTTCTGTCTAAAGGAGAAACCACCACAGCATATATTCTTTTTATAGGGTCATCCTCTCTCACTTCCTATGAGTGTGAGTGCGTCAGTGATTTTTGTTTACCTTCCCACTGTACAACATCTTCTGAACTTCTGGTTCTCCCTTCTTCATTCTCTTGGACCAGTTAAGCAGCTGGAGACAATGGAATGGTAACACTGTCCTCTGGCTAATCTTCACTCATCAGTCAACATAAGACAGAATCTTTCAAAACTCCACAGTCTACTCCCCTCTCTTCAGAAACTACCTTGACAACTGGCAAATTTATTGACTCCTTCTCATCCATAAGTACGATTTCCAACAATTTTTCCACAGAGTGTTCTGCCACAACTTACAGCCCTCATCATGCTTCTCCTACTCTATCTTACTACTTCCTGTTATCACCCACTGGCTTGTAAACAGTAAAAGAACAGGGGAAGTCCTCTGGTACCCTGGTGAAATTTCCCTTAGTCAGTATGAATAACCCCTCAGGTCTCCCCTGAAAAGAAGCCATTCACCTAGTGAGACTAATCCGGTCATCAAACTATAAATACATAAATCAATCCCTCAGGCAGTGGTGTCAATAAATAGTAAGTTAAAATTGAGTTGTAGAACTGCTTTTTGAAAATAATGTCTAAAAACTATGCTTCCCATTATATTTAACTGATGTTACTCTGGGCAGTAACTTTTAAACTATGTGGAATTTTGGTATGAAATGTTCAGAGTAATCATTTTCTGGACATCTCTATCAAACTGCTTAATATTGCACAATTCCATTTTTTATAATGTCACTTTTATAGTTGTTTTTAAAACAGATTTCTGATATGAGTTGCAAAAATTCAGTGTAATAGTTTAGGTGGCAGCGTTCCACAGGTGGTATGTTGAAATCTAAACTCAAAATATTGAATCTTGGCAAATTTATAGATATTAGGTGAAAATCATGTTATTAAAAATAACTTTTCTATTGTTTTAGTGGTTACCCACTGCAGCTGTAGTGCTTACACTTTATGTGGGTAAAAATATTAATTTTTAGACCCTTTTTTTCAATTTTTGCAGACATTTTCTGCTGTTTCTTCTTCTTCTTTTTTTACACAGATATGTAGAAGTTGACTGTGACTAGTCTTCTTCCACTGAAATCAGAGTTACTGATGAGAGAAAAAGTCTGCCAGTGAGATTTCAAAGAGTATAAGGTAGAAGGGATATGTGTTGAATGTGAGGTCAAGGTGGTCTGCATTAGTTTTCTACCATGCTATATGCAAATGTCATTCTATGATGTGTGACAAAATGTGAGATTAAGGTGGCGTGCACTAATTTTCTATCGTACTCTATAGAATGTCACTCTATGAACAACAGTGCGCTATTTAAGGATACCATTTTTCATTTTTTGCCACAATAAATTCATTCAGATTTGAAAGCTCTGGTATAGGTCTTCATCATTTGTCTTTCTCTGGAACTCGAAATAATCATGAATACAATTATTTTCATGTTTGTTCTGAGATCCACTGTATTGCCTTGTTCTGAAATACATATTCTGTCAGCCTAAAGCAATCTATACCTGATGAGTTATGGACTGCAGTACAAAACAGAAATGAGGTAATTCCTGAAATATAATTCCCCTGAAATGGCTTGAAGATCTCATTTGTCTCAGGTAAAATTGATTAACCTAATGAATAAATGCTGAAAACATCTAAGGAGATAGCAGACATCTTTCCCTTGTATATTTCTGGGATCATGTCTGCTTTCTGTAAAACGATCTCTTACTTACAGTGAACCTTCTACATTATTGGGGGTAGACATATATACTGCAGTTGTTTTTTGTCATGGTTCTGCAGTATTTCATCTACAGGTTTGAGAAAGAAAAATGGAACCCAAAAGATAATAACCATGGTATGCCAAGCCTTATTCATTTTATTCCATAGTACATACAATAACCTACAGTATGCAGAGCTTTCTTTTATTGATGAATTGTAGTGAGAGATTATCAGGCTCAGTTTAATTCCATATGAAATGAAAGTACTGCTTATTGCATTTTGGGTAAATCAATACATGACTACAGTCCTCACCAGAGGCAAATACTCTAGACACAGCACTGTATGCACATTTTATGTAAATATATAGTTTATCAGATGCAACATTATGTTTTTTAAAATTTTCTCTATTTTCTACCAGAGAAAGATTTTGAATGGTTTCTTACATTTGGTTTAAAATGGTGCTCAGACTATTCACATTTAAGCTAAATTATTTCAGTGCTGGCAGACAGATTACTGGAAATATAATTTTCTTACAATATCTAGACGGAATTCCAGACTCTCAAATGAGGGAGAAATCAGACGCAAGGTTTTTCTCTGTTGTTGACTAGATGACAGTGAAACAGTGGCTTATTCTGTTTTGCCAAACAAAGAGATCTATATATATTAGCTATGTCACCATTTGCTCTTTATATTCTGTCTAGTGTCTTAGAAGGTGAAGCCTGAGTGTTAGGATGTTGGAATTTAGAAAAATTCTGTTCTGAAAAGAATAGAATAAGAGGGATAATAACCATTTAAACTGCTTCATGTACAACATTTCTAAATAATGCCTCTTTGGGGAGTAAGGATCTCCTAACAAGCATCCAAATTACAGCTCAGCATAATTAACTGTTTTACCGAAGATTATATCTTCAGAGTAGAAACTAAAGAATGTGAGCCATTTTAATCATGTTCACAATTTGATCTGACTCATCTAGAATATTCTTAGTGTTTTTCACTTCTTTGACTGCAAAATGGCGAATGCTTATTTTAGTATCATCAGTGTTCTCCGTTTCAAACATGGAGATTCAGGTATTCTCTTAGGAGTTCCATGATAACACATGCAGAATTCCCTATTAGAGATGGAGTGTTCACACACCTGTAAATGAATTCTATGTGCTCTGTCAAAGGTATTGACAATGGTAGAGACTTTATTTTATGTTACATGAACCAACACTGAGTATTCATGTTTGTGCAGGTTTCTGCCCAGCTTTTAATTTATCCCTGCAGTTGTAGCCATCACTATAGCTGCCACGTCTACTAACTTTTTTTTCACTTTCCTAGGGTCATAGGATCAAAACAAGTTGCTAGGATATTGGCCCTGAGATCCTTACAAGCCTAGCCAAAAATTTAGCCCATGTTCCAAGTCAGCACCCAATGCCCCTGCCCAGCCTATTTTTCAGCCTGTTTTTCTCCCCCCCCCCCCCCCGCCTTCATTTAGACTTTTGGAAGTGCCCCTAACTTTAGAAGTGTCCTTCTTTGAATGCCTATCTAATGTCTTCAGACATTTCTCAATTAAATAAGATTTAAGCCATCTCAGTCCAGTTGCTTTATTACATTTTAGATGAAATTCATAATTCTGTCCTAGACAAAAGAAACACAATGTGTGGATGTCATTAGCAGCAATGTGTTTACCATAACTGCATAAGCACTGATAATGAAGTTGGCAGGGGAAGACATATCCTTGGAACATAAAACAAAAACAATTTTCCTGACAAAGACGCAGTGAAGAACTAAGTAATACTAATGAACAACACAACAAATATGGACATGTGTAGCTTAGTAACTAATGGTTTCTGAATGGTGAGAAGAAATGAAGACTGCACACATCAATGCTGCTAATATGCAGGATCTGAACATTACTTATCTTCAGTACCTACAGTGGTTTAAAACCAGTGTTGGCCTTATCAGGGAAAGAAGATAACTGTGGAAAAATGTCCAAACCAACACATTTCCACTGAGGTGAAGACTCAAATGTTATGACTTTCTCCATGTAGCAAGAACTTGCATTGTTACAAAGTTGACTTTCAAGAAGAAATCCTTAATATACTGTAATTCTAAAACACAGTGAAACTACAAGCTAAGAAACGCAATGGACAAAATTATGGTATGCATATTTGATGATCGTAGCTATTGTTCACTACATTCTGGTGGAGTTCTGAGAATGTTCCAGAATTTCAGCAATAAAAGATAACATATCTTGAAAATGCACTCTGGTATCTTAAAGTCATGAAGCATAGACTTATTCTGGAATTCACAAAGCATGAGGGTTAGCTGCCAGCTTTCTGCATTATTCCCACATTACTGACAGAGCATACAGCTTTAAGAATTAATTAATCAACCTTAGCAGAGTAGAGAACACGTTCAAGTGGTTGTAAGTCCATAGGAAAAAATCATATATTCTAATAGGTCCTTAGTGTGTCAGGGCATTTTATTCTTCCTCAGGATGAATGGTGCATAAGTCTTGCCACAGTGAGCAACTTACTAGGCCTTGTATTTCTTGACAATCAAGTAGGTTAAACACCAGGGTCAAGCTGTGGAAACTCATTAACTCCAACTGGCCACAGATATACATCTGGGTTATAACAACAGCATGGTCTCTGTATTGTGTACAATTCAGGTTATTTTGTGGACTTCTTCTGCTGCTAAAAACTGAAAGGCCTCCGTGACCTCCTTTCATTCTCAAGCAAACAGTTAGCAAACCAGACAAGGGCACACCCCTAACATACTAGCACCACAGAAAACGTGTTCATTTTCCTGCAACTTGTGAATACCATCAGCCAGATCAAAGACTTAAGAACATCACTTGGGAATAATATAAAAACTCCTCTGTATTGAATCAATACTTTCCAGAAGATTAGGAAGCAGAATTCTGAATTTTTTTCTGGCTTAGTGATTTGGAATTATTGCCTAAGCTTTGCAGACTCCCTTGCATTAAGTGAAACTGTGTAGGTTGTTTTAAGTGTTAGTTACCTACTCTTCAGCAGAACTAGGAAGTACTCAGTCACACAGCTGGGAAGTACTAAAATACAGAAGGCAATTTGAAAAGAAATAGGCAGCACATTATCTCTGAGGGTGAGCAGTGTGTTGTGAAGCCCTAAGAGCCCCTTCAGAGGATACAATATTTCCTTCAAATTACTGCAACCAGTAAGATGTCAATGGTATAAGTGTCCAGAACTGAATATCTCACCTCTTTTTACCATCTCAAAAACGTATAACACAAAAGAGCAGTGTAGCTGAAGATGTAAAATCTAACTCTCATAGGAAGTTGGCTCAGAATAAAACAGGTGAGAGAAAACCACTTCCTAACCCAACAGATATCACTGAAGGGGCATCAGGCACTGAAGTCATAAGGACCCTTTCACTCACTTTACATCTGTTGTGTCCAAATTACCTGGCAGGGGATATTAAGATTAGCAATGGCTTGAGGAGGCAATTTTGGACATTGCTGCTGCTGCTTTAAGAATCATAGCTGAAAGGCCTGTTTCTGGGCTTTATAATCCTTCTGGATTTAATGTATTGAGTCCATGATGCAAACAACGTCTTAGTCCTTTTGAGATGAGCTATTAAATAAGTGTCATCATATATCTCAAGACATTTTCAATTTGTTCATTGTCTACTGTAAGGGGGAAAGCTTCAGTCAAACTCTGTAATGTCATCAGTAAGTGTTCTTATGACCTTGATGCAGGAATCACTTATCCACATCTACGGTAATGTGTGTTTACAGCTTGACCTTGAACATTGACTAGATTTCTTTGCAACCATCTGTCACAAGTTATTGAAAGGGAGCACCACCATCTGTCACCGTCTACAAATACTGAACAAAGCTGGCCACCATCATGGTGTAGTTCTCAAGGTGCATCCTGAGAAAACAATTACCATGGACTTTCTGGTCAATGTGGTCAGTCTTCTTACTCTCTTTTGACAAGGGTATTGTTAATGTAGCTTATGGCCCTGCAGAAAGCTGAATTTATGTTCAAGCATTCAGTTAATGGACTGTGTTAAATCCTAGAAAGATCTCAGCATGGATTTTATATTTAGTATTTCATGACTGGTGGGCCAGGGTAATAAATGCTGCCATTTTCCAGCTAATTCAAATAAAGCTGCTACAATGGGGAATATAACACCAGAGAGACAACATGTCACTGGAAAAGTATTCCACTCTTAATTAATTAGGTTACAGACATCAAAGCAGGTTTCAGGTGATAATTTTCCAAGTTTGGTGGTGAGATCCACAACAGATGTGCTCCTGATGACAGTGTGAAGGAACCATCTTTGTCACCTCTAGGAATCTTATATGTTCCTCTGACTTTCTGCCATGGGATGACATCAGGCCCAATACCCGCCCTATCGGGTGACCTAGTAAATTTAAAATAGTACATATATGCTCTGTGAAGGATCCAAAGAAGAACCATTTTAAAAGTGTCTCTACTCATTCCCTTTGGAAAAAACAGAGTAACCGCAAACTACAACATAGGAGGTAATCCCCTGAAATCTGAAGAAGAAATAAGGGATCTAGGGACCCAAGTAGATAGTCAGCTTTCCTTTGATAACCATGTTGCCAAAGTGGTTAGAAAATCCTTCTATGTGACTCATCTGATCACAAAAGGGTTCGCATCAAGATCTAAGGATGTAATGGTGCCCCTCTACTTTTCCCTCATTAGACCCATTATTGAGTACAATGCACCAATTGGAATGTACCTGGCTAGACATCTCCAGCAGCTGGAGAGACCACAAAGGTACCTAACCAAGAGGATTACTGGCCTCAAACAGTTGCCCTATGCAGCACGATTGAAAAAGCTAAGACTGTTCTCTGTTGCATACCGCTTTCTCAGAGGCGATTTCTGTCTAACGTACAGAGCCATGTCCAACCCAGAATTGTTGAACATGCTCCATCTTAGCAAAACAAAATCTACTCGAGCTACACGCTCTAGGGATATAAACCTCAACACAACAATGAACAGAACATGCTGGAGGGATAGATTCCCTTCGTAGAAGCTTCCCTTACTATGGAACAGGGTCCCGATCTACATAAGACAGAGCCCCTCACTATCACTCTTCATGAGGAACCTTGATGAGTGGATGGGTAACTTAAAGTTCACACCAACAGCACTACTAGATAGAGGCCAAGGGTACTAGCTGCTAGTACAAGGGTCTAGGGAACTACTAAAGGGGTGGTGAATACCGCACAACGTGGCTGGGCTAATATATGTCTTCGGGCAGATAGCCCAGTACCAACCTATGAACCTATGAACCTATAAGTCTAACAAGGCTTGTGCTGAAGACATCTATCAAGGACAGATATACATAGTTTATGATCTTTCTCTGCTAAATAAGCATAGAGGTTTCATGTTGTCTGGGCAAATGACAGAATCCTTTTTCCATTTACATCGGAATTTAGTAATAATAAAGTAAAACTGGAATAATGCGCTATATGTACAGGGTTTTATCCCTCTTCTCTTTTGCTTTATAGAATCATCTTTGAAGTTATTAAACTTCACAGAAAGGGGAATTTCTCATGCAGTCACATCATTCAAGAAATGTACAGGTTTGCACTTGTGTATCCCACCGAGCACAGCCATTGTCTTATCCTATGTCATTATGTCTGCTACAGCTGCATAGCACCACTTTATCTGGTACAGAGCTGCTGGCTGTCCCAGAAGTTGAGTGAGTATGCATCAGTGTTTCACTGGTAGACAAACATAATCAACATTTGGATCAAGAGGACAGCATCAACAATCAACATGAGACCTGAGCCAAGAAAAAGCTAATGTGAGGTGAAATAATGACTGCACTTTGAGATGCAGAGTGAACACATAATTTGAGGAGAATGAGTTACTCGTAATTCAGTTAGAAATATCAAGTAATGGACATGTTTCTGCATGAAATTAGTGAAAATGTGTGTATTCCCTCTGTCAGCTCAGCACTGTAGTTGACAAAGACTTCTACTATGTGAGGAACACAGACTGAGAAGTCTGACAAGGGAATCCTTTAACTTGCCTCTTGAGTACAGTAAAACTAAGTAAAGTCTTCACTATAACTAGTAGGGTCTCTAAAGAATCAACAGACTGCAAGTTGTATTGGTTCTACAGCTTATGATGGCATTCATTAATGTGGAATAGTCATTCACTAGAAACCTGGTAAGCTCAGTGCATCTTGAGGAACTGTGAGATAAGATGAAGATGAGATGGGATGTGATGAGGTGAGATGAGATGAGATGAGATGAGATGAAGATAATAAACACAGATGAAAAGTTGAAGTCTAAGGAAAAGAAGTTCCCAGTGCACTGCTACCATACTACCTTTCATGACTAAATTGATAGCAGGCACACAGTTTAAAGTAATTATTTTTCTGTTTTGTTGCTTTGGATAAGTTGCCAAGAAACAGTCACTAGGGGGTAACATAATTCATGTGGCACCAGAATATCAGATTTGGCCTTCAAATAGTACAAGCAAGAGGCAAATGTGTTATATTTCATTATAGCACCATAAAAGACACATATGAAACCTAGCTCTGACTCCAGTCCGTTAAGCAAACTGAAAGGTTATAATAAAGTGAGATGAAAAAGTTTAGTGTGCCCTAAAACAAAAGCCAGAAACCAAAAATGGTACACTACTGTCCTATGAAGCAAAGACCCATTCAGGATAAATACAAATTTTCCTTGTAAAAATTAAAGCCATATGTAGCCCTAATAGTAGCATAAGGTTAGATCCCAGACATTATGATAGATTGAAATTTCCACATGAACTGTACATCTCTCTATCAATTGTGAACTACATCTACAGGTGAAATATTTTTAATCGTAAATAATATGATACAACTTGGAAATATCACTATGAACAACATTAATTCATGTAGGTAAAAAAAGAGTGCAAAAATCTTTAAAAAAATAAGAGGGAAATACAAAGATGATAGAACTGTATAATCATGTGAAATCAATATAAAATAGGTGGGGGCTGGGGAACAGACCTGGGGAAGGGTGGCCAGTCTTTATGCTAACCAAAAGTGTACACTCTTTTCTCAGTTAGGAAGTGAGTAGAAAACCTGGCAAGCCTCCTTTTAAAATAGTATTTAACTTTTCTTCATTTCCTCCCCCTGATTACATAGTGCTGACATGTAGGAGTTTTGGCGGTTTGAAATGACAGAGTAGATGTTACTGAATATTACTCACAGACCCAGCACTGGGACAGGAACCAGCAAAAGGGGAACAAAGCAGGCCAGTTCTAATTGATGTCACCTGGTTTTTGTGAATGTTTAATAAATATGCCATGGATTTTGTGGTAACCTCCAAGAGGTGGAGAAAGAGGAGTCACAATGCTAGTTACTCTGATCTGACATGTCAAAAAATCAGGTCACTAATAAAGAAAAATGATAGAAAGCAAAATAAATGGAAATGATTGCAAATGTTAACTCTTAGAGCACTATATTAACACATATCTTCATTGATACAACACCCGCTTGTGAGTTACAGAGCAGTTTCCATACATACACACATACATACACACACACACACACACACACACACACACACACACACACACACACACAGTGGCATAATGAGTCAGACTTCTGTCTAACAAATGTGAAAACAAAAGAGCAATGGGTAATAAACAAGAACACATATACAGTTGTGGAAATAACTTGAGTCTCAGACCAAAGTTTCAAAGGATGCCTTTCTAATTAGAGCCAGATAAATACATTTATGAGCAATACAGACCAGAATTTTAAAAAAGAGCTACATGTTAACTACCAAAGAAATATATTTATGAGTACTACATAATGAACCAGCGTTATTTTATAAAATGTATTAGGCTGGAGAACTTTATCTTTTCATTATATTTTTTTGTTTTGTTTTGTTTTGTTTTTTAAGTTTCTTCTACTTAGCAGCTCTGCTGATGGCCTAAATGATTCACTGGGATAGTCTATGCCATGGCATCTAACATGTGGAGGCTGCACTCCACTCCACTGGTATACTGTTCACTCTGTTGGTAGTAATCTACAGTCTGTTGTAATATTTTTAAGCAATATTCATGGCTGAAATAATGTACACTTGTGGGGATAATCATTTTGGAATCTAACAGACATGCAAATTATCAGATAAGTCTAGTTCCTGAGTAATAAGGGAATGCTGATGAACAGAACAAAAGGAGAGGGTACGGCATCAGAGGTGAGAAATGAAATGAGGAAAGAAAAGAATGCTGTGGTAAAGCACACATTCACATTAAGTTTCTGGTAATGATTTATAATATGTATTTCTGCATTTCTAGAGATCTGTACTACAGATGTTGTATTCAGTGTTGTAAAATGACATTACTGTGTTATATTTCAGAAAGCCAAATGACTCCCAGTTAGAGTAATATCTATCTTTCTTTCCTTACTTATATTTAAAATCCAGAATAATACCTTCTGCCTATCCCAAAGAAGAAAACTATAAAGCAAATCTTCTCTGTGTACTCTCAGAAGTTATAACAATAATGCATTAACACTAATAATACCTCCTTGATGAACTGCATCTTTGGAAAATTCTTTAGCAAAAAAGGAACTACCTTCTTCCAGATCTTAGAAGGATTACAGAGTACTCCCCTTTTAGGAAAAAGCTAGAAGAGCATCTTACAACAATATGCAGTTGTATGTGTTGTCTTGACAAGGTCTAATCTCTACCACAGGTCATCTTTCTGTCAAGTGCTCCTTTTAGGCCCTCTTGAAGGCCTAAATATGCAGCACTATTAACTGATCCCCCTCCAAATTATATTTCTGTAACTATCTAAATATTCCTTGTTTCTGCTCATTGCAACATGTTAACAATGCTGCCTCTGTACAATGTTACAAATCTTTATTATACTGTGCAGTATTGAAGAACAAGTGGATTTACTTATTGTCTAACAACTGTTTTCTATGCTTGAGGCTTTCTGTATCTGAATTACTTTTGTTTGTGTAAGTGAATAGCTCTCATTTCTGCTGTGTCTCTGTGATTGTGCATTTTCATCTGGGTCTTGACAAAAACAGTTCTGGAAAATGTCCACCTACCCAGTCAACAAAGTAAAATATATAAATAAAATTAATATAATATTCAGGAATCTGAGTTACTTTCACAGTCTGACAGCTTTTGTATGTGGATGACTGATCTTTCACTTATGGGGTGCTTATATTTGTTATGATTGACAGTATGGAGTCCATACATGACAGCTATAATCTGCAATGTAACTCTTTCATTTCAGTTTAAGTTTAAAATACTGGGATTAAAGACTAAGCATACACTAAATTAAAAAAATGCAGATTAAAACACTCAAGTATTAAGCAGCGTGACATAGCAATAAATATTGGCACAGAGTAGGGAGTCCTTCTGTACTGCCAATTACCCAAATTTGGGAAGAAGCCATTAGCAAGGATAGTTGGGAGTGAGAATAGGAAGGAGCAGCCAAATGGCTTGCTCTCCTAACCCAGGAGTGAGGGCTTGAGGGAGCTAGATGCTTATGCAAACTTGGGTAGAGATTAGAAGTATCTCAAGTGATCTCAGGGTAAAGCACAGAAGGGTGGTGATGACATCCCAAAACACAGCTTTCAAGAAACCAGGAATAAATCTCAACAGAATCAGGGACAAATCCATAAATAATCAGGAACAAACAGGGACACTTTTAAAATATCAGGACAAATATAATTTTTCTGAAGTAAAAAAAAAATAAACAACTCTAATTGCTGCCATTATTTATTAAGTGTAATTCACCACATTTACTCTAAAAGTCAGCAGTTTTAGGGGAGATTATGCAAAACACAGCTAAAATTTGAGGCAAATTCAGGGATGTCCCTGAAAATCAAGGACAGTTGAGAGGTATGTCCTGGTGTAATGTCACTAGCTATTCTCATAGCAACAGCTTTTGACTGGTCTGCTACATGCACCATGGCTTCCAGTTCCATGCTCATAACCCCCAACTGGATAACTTGTACTGTGAGGCTAATACTAAGTTAACTCAAGCAGAAGTGTAGCTGGCTCAACCAGTGCCCTGAGCAGGTACAATGAACTAGCACCTCAATCACTCAGCCCTTAGCTTTTCCAGTGAACATTGTAAGTGATTGGATTATTACACTTAGCTCTACAACTCTACCCCCCTCTCCCATGCTCTTCCATTGAACAGCAAAAAAAATAAATGGATGCTCCTTTTACTGGCATACCAACCAGGTGGCCAGATGAATGACACGCCTCCCATTCAGTCCTGCCCCAGCCATTAAAGACCCATTTCTGTGCCCTGCCCCTAACACTCCTATAACATAATTTTGTTTAAAAAAATAATAATTTCTTCTTCCTTCAGACTGTAGTAAACTGTTTGCTACAAATGTAGCAAACAGTTGTGACAGTTTTTACCCTATCTACACCATGCGCTACAGCACTCACGTTTTAGTTTAAAAAAATCATTTATTTTTTTAAACTGTAGCAAACTGCGTGCTACAGATGTAGCAAACACTTGCTAGGGTTTATACCTTATAGGCATGGAGTGCTACAGTGCTCATACTTTAGTTTAAAAATAAATTATGTTTAAACTGTAGCAAACTGCTTGCTACATATGTAGCAAACAACTGCTAAAGTTTATACCCTGTCTGTACAGAGGTCTGCAGCACACAAGTTTTAGTTTTTTTTTTTCTTTTTTCTTTTTACTTTTAAACTGTAGCAAACTGTTTGCAAGTAACTGCCATAGTTTAGACTATATACACAGAGTGCTGCAGCACTCAGGTTTGACTACAAATGCAATACCAGCTTTTAAAAACTGGTGTTGCATTAAAGAATGATCAGGATCAGCTGATCGTACCCCCAACACTTTGCATCTGGGGTAGTTGCCCCTCCCACCCTACCTAGCTACTGACCTCAAGGTGGGCTTCCTGAGGACTCTGGAGTTCTACCCAACAAAGGTTTGCATCCATGGGTACTGTTTAGGAAATAGCAACAGAGGATCCTGGTATTAGGTAAGCATGAAAGCTGGGGGTACATCTGGAGATAATATGGGGGTGGGGGGGTGGGATAGGGAAAAAACATAAAAAAATGCTGCAAAGCTAGTATACATACAATGCTGAATGGCAAAAATGGTCTGTACCTCTTCAAACCATCATGTCTGATAAATTCCTGAAACCACTGTGACAGAAGATTCTTTAGGTAGAGAACTTTGATAAAAAAAGAATAGACACCAGGCTCGACAGTATGGTACAAGGAATTCTTTATAGTACTCAGAAACCACATCACATAGGGCCAAATTAAACAAAAAAACAAATTTGAGCATAATTTGAAACCAGACAGATGACTAGTGTAGCATCTACTGCACTGTGCAGCTAGAGAGCTGCATTAAACAGTAACTGGGTAGAAGAATTCCACACAACTGAAAGAGTTTAAGTTTGGCATCAGATAGTCTCAGGTACTGCGGTGGTGGTGCTGCGGTAGCGTTGTCACCTCACAGCAAGACATTGTCACGTTTGATTCTCAGCTAGAGCGTCTTCTGTGTAGAGACATGCATAAATGGGCGTACCTTCATTGAAGGTTGTGTGTTAGGGCTGGCAACTCGGCACGTAAAAATCCACTGCCAATCATCAGCGGACCGGAGTTCTGCTTTGGCGACCCCTAACCGGGAAAAGCCGAAAGACACAACAACAACATAGTCTCAGGTAATTGGAGTTGCGTTTTTACCAAATTTTAAGAAAAATAGGGAATTAAAAAAAAAGAAAAGAGAAAGAGGGGATTCAGTGGAAGAAAGTGTTTGATTTGGAATATACTCCTTAGATTGTAGCAAGAAGGTGTAGACATTACCGCTTACCACCTAAAATAACATTGAGCCTATCACCCACATATACATTACAGGACTGGGCAGTAAGCCCATGGCAACCATGTTCAATATACTGCACATTCAATCATTCCTTCACAGACAAGGATGGTTCTAATTCCATGACATCTGTCTGGGAGTCTACAGCCAACATATGTACCTGAGAAGGAAGATGTTACCTCATCAGCTTATTTCAGAAGGATAATTAGATAAACAGCTAAATAAACAAATACAAATATAGCACTTCAGTTAGAAAAGCTAGCTAGCCAACAAAATTTTTGATCAAGTATCAAGCAGATGAATTTAACATTTTCCCTCTTTTCTACCAGTAATGGTACTACCATAAGAGGCGTTATATTTATTATGGGTGAAGAATTTTTTTTTTTTTTTTTTTTTAGTAAGTCAGATAAAGTTATGAACAAAGCAAATACAACAGCTTAACAGGCATAAGAGTACAGAGAAGAATATAGATACTGGTTGTAAGGTACCCTATACATGCTACCTAAAGCTATAGAGATATAGAGATAGCTATATATAAATAATTACACTCTACCAGTATCTAAAAGCAATGCCCTCTTTAGAAAATTTCCTTTATGATTCCAGCAACGAGCTGTCAGTATATATATGAATGTAGAAACACAGTCACTTATTACTCAACCTCAATCTCACCATGCTCAAAATATCATTGCTTGCTATTTCCCAAATTCAACCATTAGATGGCAGTAAAAGGCTATGCCATCCCACCAGTCTAAGATCAGGTTGGAAGAGCCTTTGTGAGAAAACAATTAAATTATTTAATACCTCCCTTCTTTATAGGTTCATAGGTAGGTACTAGGCTATCAGCCCAAGGGCCTAAGTAAGCCTAGCCACAAGGTTCCCTGGCTTATGCCACCAAAGAAAGTAATTTTCCTGTGCCACTGTCAAGCAGAGCCACAGAAGTGATCCCTGGGGTGTATTTATCTATACTAACTTGTGATAATACAGGATCTTTGTTGAACTTTAACCATAGACATGGCAAAAGGTAAGGTTGCCATCTACAATACCAAAGCACAATCTTTTTGTTTAACACCTCCTTGGCTAGTCAGGAGTTAATCTGTTCAAACTTATTTATAAGAAGTGAATAATACATTTCTTGCACCTCTTTGTAAAACAGGAAGTCTCAGTTAGTTACCAGAATTCTAAATTATGTGAGCAAGTAGCAATGGACAGAGGAACTTGAATTCTACCAGCCTGTATAGCACAGATCATAGATTGTGTGAGGTATGTGGTCAATTCATGTATAAGTAATGAATGAGAAACAACTAAAACTTCATGTGGAAGAACAAAATATTTAAAGCCAACTTCAGAAAATGATTTCAAAAATTATGTAAATTGAATCAGTGGGTGTTGTTTTGAAAGAGTGCATTTGGGGCTGCTGAGGGTATTTCTTATGTGTACTTTGTCTAAGAGGTCTTTGTGGTTTAGGAAGGTAAGTGCCTCAATATATGTGGGCCTATAGATCTGCTTTGAATTGTGCATGATGGGTGCAGCATGTGTTGTACTGACAACCTTATTGACATTAGGAGTAGTTTTATGTGAGAGCTTTGCCTCCAGCGACGTTGTATAAATACATCTCTCACGTACCGTATCCGTTTGTTTGAGAATTAACTGGTTGTCAGTGAACAAGAGGCAATTTCTACATTGCCTCAAGATGCCCATATCCAGCAAGCCGGTAACGGAGACAGTAGGAAAGTTCATATCCATGACATCCTTTTTTATTGATTAGACTGTTGGAGTGAGAATATCAATCACTGTCAGGAGTTTCCAGTTTGCAACTATGTGGAGAGTGCTTGTCACTGCAAACTAGTTGTCCTGTGTGCAACTAGATATTGTAGAAATTTCAATTGTGCTTTTACAGGAAAAGTGTTAATCAAGGTGTCCAGATCTGTACAGAGCACTGGCCAACACTTAAGGGGAAATTAATACAAAGACCCTGAAAATTTAAGGATGAAGTATTTAGGCAGATATTCTGAAGTAAGAAAGAAATCAAGCAGTTCTTACTGAAAACAAAGAATTAGCTTGTCAAAAATTATGAAAAGAGGGGAGTCGCATGAATGGCTACTGCCTGGCTACTACTAATGCTGGTCTCACCACAGCTTCGCTCTGCTGGGATACAATACTCCTTTGTTTACATGGTAGTCTGTACTTGTCAGGTGTTATACATGTTAATTCACTTGCTACTTCTGGTGCGCCAATTTTCAGTTTGAACCTGACATGAATTCTACACATTTGTACATATTGTATCAAATGTTCTGGCAATGAAAGGGTATGATACACAAAATACAGTCTTGGGGCTGTATAGTTAAAATGGCTGGGGAAGGGCTATTTTAACCTTGTGACACCTCTTTCTGACAACTCATTGTAAAGGGAGCAGTACTACTATAGCAGTAGGCAAATACAGATGGATGGACATTATATGGCCAGAAACTTGCATGTTGTCAAAAACTCTAGTCTAGAACAGAATCAGTTGGACTTTATGTTCAACAATGTCTTAGATGCATATTGGAAAGGAAATATACAAGGGTTTAATCCCTTATTCATGTCTGCAGAGCATCACAGCTGTGCAGACACCAAGCTAAATGAAACATCAGCAAGCTGTGAGGTGCCAGTTAATGTCTGAATTGTGAGATTTGCTTTTGGCAGGAGATTTGCTTTGGGCAGGCCACCAGGCCACCTAGACTTCAAGGGTATCAAGTGAAAAAAATCACTGGAATAAAAGTGCAAAGCAAAGCATAATACAATTTAAGGACTATGGGTAAATGCAACTGCAGAAGAGATAATTTTTAGTTCATACTTAATTAATGCTGCCGATTTTGTGAATAAAATAAGTTGTGAGATTATTTACACTGTTGCTGGAGGTATACACATTTCATACCTCTGTACTCAGACAGTCATCATGGCAGTGTGTCATTTGAGGCACAATACAATGATTTCTTATACAGCCTCCCTTACTAAAGGCTTCTGTTCTTTTAGGAAACAGAAATGCTGTTCGGTGCAAACATTAATTTCTTGTCTACTGCAAATACTTAAGTCTGCCCGCCAAGTTGTTCTAGTTGGTTGTGCACTCATTTTCCTTTAGCTTTTTTATTCTGCATGACAATTTCACAATACAATATTAAAATAGTACTATAATATATACTCCATGGAAATTTCTTGCACATACTGACTGCTTATTTAAACCTAGAAGTTAAATCCGTAACTTATTTTTGTTTGTACAAATACTATTAGAAAAAGAACTACTGCTACCATATTATGTTTTAATCCTCCACAGGTGAGACAGCCTTGGAAGGGAAATTGCCAGTTAAGAGGGCCTATAACAGCTGACACCAAGACAGAGTGTATTGGGGTGATCATATTCCATTGACCTCTTAGACAAAACAGTCACTTGTAGCTGGTCACAGTGAACTTGGAAGTGTTCTCTTTTTTGCCAGATGATGAGGCTGTCATTAGAAGGCCGTGAACAGATTAGAAGACTTTAGAGGGATTTGAGCCTACTGAGAAAATGTCTGGCTGCCTTTGGATATTCTTATAAGTGGTAAAGACATGCTGCTGACTGGCACAAATGCATACAGTGGATATAGCATAGGAGGAAAAGATTAAGAAATTGTAGCTAAACATTTAGTATAGCAGACATCTGTCTCCTGTCTTACAGTGAAATACCCTATGGCACAATTAACCCTAGAGTCAGTAACAGAAAAGGAAATATGAAACCCCCAGAGAGAACTGTATGCACTGAACTAACACTTAGTGCTTACTCAAAAAATCTAGAAACCATAATAGTGACCTCCTACACTCTGTGTATATTACTAAACTGCAGAACTCTCTCCTAACAATTAAGACAGATATTTCACCTACAATGTAAAATTTCATTGAAAATGCAGCTGTCAACAAAATGGTCCATTAGTAACACCTCACATTACTAAGCTCCCTTCTTATTCTAATCTTATCCTATCTATATTTTAAAATCACAGTGAATTTATACCTCACGGTTAAGAAGTCTGCCTCTTGCAGCCAAATCAAATAAATGTCATACAATCCTTACTCCTTTCCACCTGCTTTTAGTTTATAAGTGAATAGCTGTTTGGGTAAAACATGCATGTGCCTTATCTGCTGTCTAAGTACTAAAATTCCATTGTGACCTTATACATGAACTGAGAAATAATGCTGAATATTCTATACATATGTGTCATTTTATGGGCAGAATAAACAGTAAGTTGATAAGGACAGAGGTATTACAGTGGTGTTAAGTGCAGTTCATTTGAGAAAAGGAAGATAACCAAGACATGCCGGGGTCTATTGTTACCACTGAACTAGTTAGTACAGATTGGTTAGTCAGAAATGTCTCTGTTTGAAAATTACACATTAATCTGCAGAAGGACAGACGCTCTTTAGATGATGGAAAGAATGTTCAGAAACCTGATGGTGGAAGGTGTGGTTAAAGATGTACTAGTGACATTTCAATTAGAAAATGAGAAAAAAATACATTTACCACCTTCAAACACAGACACTATCCACACCAAAATGCAGCTGTGCAAATTATCAGACAGAAAGCAAATACTGCCATAACTATATCCAGTCATGATAACATGATGAAGCATTACAGTGGGGCAGACTGCATAGACCGAAGAAATGGTGGGTACACTTAGGGAAAGGTGCTGCCAGCAGAATTGGAAACAAGACACTGTCTATAAATAGCCCATCAGCAGGAACCACCTGAACACTGTTCTGTTTCACAGGAACGATTTAAGGTCAGGTAAAGGGAGACCACAAAAGGACAGATGGGGGTAGGTACGCACCCTGCTTCAGAAGCTACATCACATGGGTTCATTAACAGAGAAATTACCAACTCTTGACAACCATGCCATTGACATTTGAGTGTATTTGCTTCACTCCAGCTCCATCCAAGCTAGAGAAGTACTCTACATTGCTGAAATGTACTTTTTTCTCATTATTTTTAAAGTGTTGCTGTTATAGTTCCACTTTATGTACTGAGTTGCTGCACTTTTTCTTAATTTAAAGCATTGTAATTTCACTGTATTAACTACTGGGTTACCACACTTCTACATTTATTTATTTATTTGTATTGTTATAATTGCTGGGTTTCTGCATTTAGGGTACTTTTTAGAGATCTTACAGTTAGGAAAGGTAGGTCTGCACTCTAAAGGGAGTAGAGAGTATGCTGGTCTCTTTTGAGCTCAGTAATCATTGAGAATACCCTAGAGTTTGTTGCTGTTATTGGTCAGTGGTCTATTTTGCTTGTTTGTTGGTTTTTCCTGTGCCTATATAAAGCTTAGCTCATTTACACAGAGCTTACTAATGCTTAGCAAACATACCATTGAGATTTGAGTGTACCTACTTCAATATAGCACCACCCTGGCTAGATAAGTACTCCACATTGCTCAAAAGCATTTTTTTTTAATTTTGTTATTTCTAAAGTGTTGCTCTTATAGGTCTGCATTGTTTACTGAGGTTCTGTACTTTTTCATACGTTAATGTGCTGTTGTAATTTCAATGTATTAACTACTGGGTTTCTACATTTTTGCATTTATTTCAATGTGTTTGCTGGCCTTCTACTGTTGTAATTATTGAGTTCCTGCACTTTGGGCTCCTTTTTAGTGATTTTACAGTTAAACATTTATGTCTGCACTTTAGTGGGAATAGAAAACAGCCTGAGCTCTTCTGAACTTGGGAATCACTGAGTAAACCTTAAACTGTGTTACTTTGATTGGCCAGTGGGCTGTTTTGCTTGTTATTGTTTTTCTGTGCTTGTATAAAGTTGTTACATTTGTGTGACATTGCTAATCGTGTAGCTGAGGTTAGCAGCACCTATATAGATACTTAGAATCCAACTTTTTCTATAAAATCAACCTCAGATATTTCCTGGTTGCATGACGAGCACATGGTTTGCATGTAGATGAGCACTGCTCTGTAGATTACAGATTGTCGTTCTTAGCCAAATAGTATCTAAGCAAACCTGCATTAAACTTCTATATTAATTATCCTGCTAATGTGGTTCAGACACAGAGGAGCATTGGTCTAAGTCTTGCCTTAATCATTGTACTTTCAATTAAATATGACATAAGTAAAACTGTTTTTACACTACCCTGGTACAACTCCCCTTGTAATCCACAAAGTAAACATCTGAAAACATAGATAAACATCTTCCTCCTGTCTCTGCAGACAGCTTGGTGGAAATGAGCATCCTGAGAAAATGTAGCAATTGTATCATGTTTATTAGCAATCACCAGTTCTTAAGCAACTGAATACAGTGTGTGTGAGAGATGTAATTACATATTATCACTAAAAGTAAGGGTCTCACATACAACCACTATAATTACTGAACAGGTTGCCAGAAAAACAGAACACCACATTCTACCAACTATATACACTAAAGACCAAGTATATAGACTCATGTATGCAAGTGCTCTTAAAAGTAATCTAGCCAAACCATTAAGGCTTCGCAGATGCAGCTATAACATTAGAGATCTTCAGCAACCACACAGACATTTTATCAAACAACATCCCCTATGACACATAAAACTTCAACTCATGGTGTCTCACCATGTAAGCCTATTAGGAAAACATCTACACAAACAGATGTTCCAGTCATGGGTAATTCCAAAGTGAGGCATGCAGATGTTCTGCTTACTATGCTGAGAAAGGAGAGAGTCATGGTCAGCTGCCTATCAGGGATCAGAATCTGCTATATCATATATGCACTGAGGTCATCGAATGACAAGTACAAGGATAATTCTGGCATTATACATATCGGTGTAAATGACCTCAGGCATACCTGTCTGGATTATATGAAAGGAGACATGATGGAGATCTTGGACTATATTTCCCAGAATGATATGGGCCTAACGGTGAGCAGCATTTTACCTTCTCTGAGGCTGATGCCACAATATAAGCAGGAGATACTTGACTTTAACAATAGGCTTAGTTTTTGTTGTCATTCGAAGGGAGTGCAATATTTTTTAGCTTTTGAGGATATGGTTAACACAATCCTTTCCTATAGATGGATTACACCTGTCTACTTTAGGCTATCAGACACTGGCTAAAACTTTGTCAACCCCACAGTGCATTTTTAGGCAATGCCAACCTAATAAACATTTCAATATAGTAAAGCCAACCCAAGGTATTATAAAGGTATTATTATTCAATACGAGGAGGCTAAACAAAAAACTCCATTCCCTGTAAGCTCTTCTCATCCTAGAGAACATAAGATGTCTGTGTAGTTACTGAGATATGGCTCAAAACTGTGGAGAGCACCCCAGCAGTGCATGTCTATAATGTCTTCCATATTTAGACCAGCTCCTGGACAAAAAGGGACCAAAGGTGGAGGCATTTTTATATTCATCAAAAGCAATCACACCTCAAAACCATTTAAATAGTATGACACACTTGGGCTTCTCTTTGTCCAGCTTACCATAAGCAAAGTTCTATGCCACATAGTTACAAGCTATAGGTCCTCTTCCATGAAGCAGGACAGCTATACTGTGTGCCTAAATTAAATGGAGTCACTGTGCATTGAACCCAGTGCTATACTCTTTGGTGATTTCAAGGGGTTCATGTCAATCCATCAAAGGCAGTTTTGGCAAATGCAAATAAATTGAAACTGGTTTAACAAAACTGCCTTTAGCAAACACTGAAACACCTCCACACTTACATTGGAATTATATATACCAACTCTGAAGTTGCACAACAGTGGAGTAAAAAGCAATCTCCACTTTCACTGAAGATGGTTTTGGAGAATTGGCTTCAGTTTCTTTGTGCTTGCAGAAATCGCCTTCAGTGGACTGACATGCCCTGATTTCAGCTATCCCACTTTAAACTGGGAAACACACTCAGCTTCCAGTATGCAGACCCAGGGATTCCTGGACTTTGTCAACACAAATTGCTCTGGATCAGCTAGTGCATAGGGGAGCCAGCATTCTTCATCTGATCCTCACAAATATGGGAGAACTTTACAATATCCTTTTTTGTTAGGTCAGACCATAAAGCTGTATCCTTTGAAATTAAACTAAAATATGTGACTCCATCTAACCCTTGAACATTTAGAAATTATTCCAAAGCAGACTTCCTACTATGGAGTGATACCCTGGCAAAATATTAAGCCCCCCAAACCACAAGAACTACACTGACTATGCAGAATTGTTCACAGAAGCCATATACCATCATGTAAACATCTACACTGAAGCATGTATACCACCTAAAATAAGCCCAGAACTAGCTCACAGAACAAGACACCCTGGTGGTGTTTCAACATTAGCAAATTGTATAACAAAAGCAAGAACACTTTGGACAAAACTAGGAAGTACAATGTCTAGCAAGGCAAGAAATCCCTTGTTGAGCTAAATAAGCAACCCAGGAGTCTTATCAAGTCCACTAAAGCCACATTTTTGATAAAAATAGCATTTCAGGCAAAGGACAATCACAAGGCCTTCTTCAGCTAGGTCAGCAACCTCAAAAGTACTACACAACAATGTTTTCAACTAATTGTAAATGGAACCAACCATGCAGAGCTGGAGGACATAGAAAACACATTGGCTGATAAATTTACCTCAAATTTCATTCCACTCCCCTCTCCTGACACCTCTCAAGAGAAACCCTTGACAATACTCCCCTCCCCGCTCTCTTTAGCAAACAAGTCCTCAATATGCTTTCCAAAGCAAAAAATACTGCATCTATGGGCCCAGATAATATCCTGAGATGGCTCCTGAGTGACATGAGATGTGGCTTATCAAGCCCTCTAAAATCACTGTTCAACTTATGCCTCATAACTGGCTTTCTGCCTAGTGAATGGAGGACTGCAACAGTTATCCCTCTACACAAGGAGGGGCCATCTACTTGGCCCCGGTAACTACACACCCATAAGTCTGACTCAGAGTCTCATATGTAAAGCCATGGAAAGAATTATCATGGATATTACAAAGAAAGACACAGGAAACCTTCAGACACTTAATCGAACACAGTTTGATTCTGTCAAAGGAAGATCATGTCTACTCAACCTGAAGGACTTTTCGAGAAAGTCACCAAAGCTATGAATGAAGGCAAAATGGCACACACTGTCTATCTTAGCCTGGCTAAAGCATTCAACACTATTCCTCACTTGAGCATTGCCAGCAAACTCACAACACTAGGAGTAACCCCCTATGTCAACTTCTGGATAGCCAACTGGCTCATAGACTGGACACAGGGCATCAGGAGAGGGGACTTTACTTACACAAAAAGATCAGTCCTAGCTGAGTCCCTCAGGGCTTGGTGCTGGGTCCTCTCTTTTTTGGAGTCTACTTTTTGGAAGTCAGAGGTAACATCAAATGCCTCTGGTTGACCAGATCTGTGAACAACTGCAAGCTGAGCACAATCACAGACTCCCCAAAGTACACTAATATCGTCCTAGAGGACTTGTGTTTCAAACTAATAAACTGTGTCAGAGCCATGGGCTATAGCTGCATTCCAAAAATGTACAACAGTATCCTTTGGAAAGTTGGCCACCCAGGGAATCATCACATAGACAATACACCGCTAAGAGTACACCTAGTGGTAAGGGACTTGGGAACATATGTGGACAGTGACTAAGCCTTTGACCATCAAGTGTCTACTGTTACAAGGAAATCAATCTACATTGCACAATTTATAAACAAGGGTATGGTATCCAAGTCCAAGGATGCCATTGTCCTGGTGTATTCAGTCTTCAGCAGGTCAATCATTGAGTACAATGCTCCCTTCAGTGTGTAACCAACCAGACATATGAAACAATTGGTACACCCATAGAGGTTGCCCACAAAAGAATAAAAGGCATTACCAACCTGCAATATGAAGACTGCCTCAGAGCCTTATATTTATAATTAGTGTCCTACAGACTACTGTGAGGTGATCTGTGCTTTGTTTAAAAGTTATCATCTGATCCATTACTGATGGACTTGCTGCACAGCTGCATGTTTAACAGCATTAGCAATGCCCAACTAAAGGACCTAAACCTTATTTGCAATATAAACAGAACATGCAGGAGGGACACGTACATGTCTCAGAGACCACTCCTACTCTGGAATAGACTTTCCATCCATGTGAAACAGAGTTCATCCCTGACACTATTCAAATGCAATCTGGACCAATGGATGCAGAACTGGAAATTTACCCCTCTGCTGGTACCTATGCCCCTGTTGGACAGAGGCAGCCTGTAAATGCTCTGCCATCTAAACCCAACTAGATGCCCCTGGGTAATTTATCCAGCATTTACAATGGGAAGACATGGCTAGGCTTAAAAAGGCCTCCTAGGACAGTTAACCTAGTAATCAGCTATGAGCCTATGAACCTATGAATGGACTGTAATATGAAATTGAGAGCTCAAAATACAGAAAATAGGAATGAAGATGTAAACAAAACATAAAGGTACAGCACAGACACAGACAACAGAGTAGGTTGGGAAGAATATGTAGAATGGTGCAAGGAGTTATTTTTGGATGTTGTCTATTATGCTGATAGACCATTCCTTAAGAACCAGTTACTTTGTTTCCCCTCATCAAGTTTCATACTGACTTAGTATCCAAGTAAAAATGAAGAGGTCCATCATAGATGGAGGGGAAAAGTCCTGTATAAAATCAGGACTGTTGCTCTTTCAGTGTGATAATGTGATTTTATAATTAGTATATAAAGATAGTAGAAGTTAATAGGGATGTAGTCCTCTACATGAAGTAGTGCAGGGATACCTGTCCCTCTGCAAAATGTATATTTATGGAGAACTGCCCATCGTCGATTTCAAATAACAGCAGTGCTGTTCTTTGATAAGGTGGCTTTCAAGAGATGCATATAATATCAGCAATGTCAGAATTATGGACCAGATCCTTAATACCTCATAAGAAATGCTGATGGCAGTTGATTTAAATTGTTACTCTATATAAAATGACCTAAATGCAGTGGGGGTACTTCCAAAGACATGTCTGGAATGTTTCTCCGCAAGCTTCCACTGAAAATAGGTCTTGCCCTAGTCAGACTTTGCCCGTCAACAAATGTCAAATAAATAAATAAACAGTAAAATTGCAACAAATAAACTGACAAGGTAAGCCGAGTAACAGTTCATTTGTCAGCATATAAGAAGTCCTATTAAAGATCATGACATGTAGGCTAGAAACAAGAGCATAAGTTTTCAAAACTATATTTTACAACAAAGACCACATGTTAAAGAAAGCCACCATGTGTTATGTGTCACCACATTCCTCTTACCATTTAGATCTTGCTACATATCACCAAAAATGTTTCTGTCCATATATAGCAAGCTCAGTGAATATGCCTGACAAAATAATTAGACATTAATGTGCTAATTGAATGCCTAACATGTCACATTAAAAAAAACAGACTTGTCTAACATACATGTTTAAGAAAATCAGAAACTGTATTTCTTTTTTTACTTGCACATAAATATGAAACTATCATTCTGTGAAAAACAAGGGACCTTTTCATTTTGCATAAAGTGAACAGGCTGTGTGTCTTAATCTTCTCTCTTTAGGACTGTTCAAATAAGCAGTTAAAAACATAACAATACCTCCACTTACAGGCAGCAATTAGGTACTGCACAATTTATAAATTTGTCATTCAGACAACCAGGTACTCACAAAATCTATCAAAGACAATTTGAAGCCTTTTTTTAAACAACTCATTTTAAGAGTTTTCAAACAACACTATCACAAGTTATACAAATAAGATCATAACCTACAGATGAATAACTGCAGTGAAACTGTACCATCATGACTAAATAAATAACTTGTGTCCAAGCAAAACAAATCCCCACAGGGTTGTAGAAAACATTAGTGTGGAGATGTCAATGGAATTAAACCGGAAATTTTAAAGAACATCCATCTGTGACTGGAATTTCTGGTGCTGAGGGTATTTAAAAGTAATTTATTTATTTATTTTACATTTGTTTACCGGGAAAGTCCGACTGGATACAGGTCCTTTATAAGCAGAGGCCTGGGGAGAAAAGCTCCAATCAAGACAGCAAGTATAGTATCAGTTAGTTATGTTAACATAATGCACTTTGGGATACATAGTATCATACATACATACATAGTTATTAACAGTGAGAGAGCTGGCTAAATGTACATACAGTATTTTGTTTTAGAATTATAGCAGTTTGTATAAGTTTTAAAATCATGAATAACCACATATTTTGTGTGGTATGCTGTGGTAATAATAACTACAACTTGCTATGGGAGGTATTGAGATCCGAGGGGCCCAAGTTGGTGTTTCAAGGCAGAAACAGTAAATGGAGTGGTTTATTGAAGGTGTGCTAGAAACAGTCGCCTTACATTAGTTTTTTTTTTAAAGATCATTATTTTCTGTTCACTTTTTTTGAGCATTCTGTATTTGATGATACAATCATCTCTCTCCTTTATATATATATATATATATATATATATATATATATATATATATATATATATATATATATATATGTGTGTGTGTGTGTGTGAGTGTGTGTGTGTGCATGCATATGTATATATCAATACATCTATCTATAAATATATATATATATATATATATATATATATATAGATAGAGAGAGAGAGAGACATAAATACATGCACAAAGAAAAAAAATACACACACACATATACATATGTAAATGTCTGGGGTGTGCATATACATAGACAGATAAATGGAAAGATGAGTATATCAGGAATGCTGGATGTTTTCTGTGTTGCAGAAATTGTGAATGTAGATGTGGGAAAAATGCACTTTTGTATAAATACTGGAAGGACAAATTAACGCATGAATTGGTTTATTTGATTTGTTTGTAATTGTTCCTCTCTTTAGGTTAACAGGGTTACAAAAAGGTGCCTGATGTGTGGTGAATTTCAAGTGTATTATATATGCATACTGGTGCAGATCGCTGTACAGCAAGGATTGAGAATAAGCCCTTTTCCCCCTGTTGTGCAATTTTGAATTTAGTAAATACACACATACATACATATATAGTTCTGTACTGAAATCTTATAAGAATAAATGCTCATAATTTACAAGACTGTGCCATATTCTAGAACCTTGTAAGCTAGAAATCACATTAAAAACTCCTGTTTTCACAGGAAGGCAAGTCTCCCACACCCTTTCACCTCTGCTACTTGTATATTCCAACAATGAGATCACACCACAGTGGGGAAAGGATTAATATCCCAATCTCCACTATGCCACAGTCCTGCACAATTCAGATTCCAGCAAAAAGAAACATTGTTCTGTTTCTTTTTGCCAGTTTGAGCTTACAAGTTTCGTGTACCTGTGCTCGATCTTGTAGGTGTCAAGCTTTTTGTCTTTCGAGATTCTAAAAGTAAATGGTGTGTGTGTATGTGTGTGTGTACATACATGCATATACATATATATATATATATATATATATATATATATATATATATATATATATATCAATATACAGACATATATATATATATATATATATATATATATATATATATATATATATATATATACACACACACACACACACACACAGGCACACACACATATAAATAGCTATCTCCCTGCTTTAAAACCCGCATTTGCGCGGTTTTGCGCCTGTATACAACTCAGCACAGCTCTTCGTGGTGTCCTGCAGAGTGCTACAGGCAGCAGAGAGCCGAAAGAGAGACTTTCAACTGATTAAGTATTTTTTCTCTGCATTTTTTCCTGCGACTGCATTTTCTCGCTCAATAGTGAGTTTCTAGCATATCTGTGATTTAAAAAAGCTATTTTTTTAAATACTCTACTATTTTTACTGTTCGCACTTCTAAAAGTTGTTTAAAGTAATTTTTGTGTTGTTTAACTGTTGTAGGCTACACACTCAAGTGTGCTAGCCTGTTTATAGAACTTACAGTGTTTTTTGTGTAAGTTACTGTTTGTTCTGTAAAAAAACAAAAAAACAAAAAAATATTCTTGTTTCCCACCTTTTCTGAGCTAAATTAGTCCAGATTTCAGGTTTTGCTGAATTCTGGGCTGTGGTACAAGTTCCTGTGTTGCCCATATCCTTACTTGGATAGGAGGAAGCTTCTCTGTTCACCAGTGAGAGTGGGGAGCTTTGAGCAGCCTATCTGTCCCTGGAGGAGTGGTCTCAGCCCAGCAACTAGTAGCTTATTCACTGTTTTGGGCTAGTTCCTATCTCTTTCAATCTCCCTGCTTTAAAACCCGCATTTGCGTGGTTTTGCACGGTTTTATGCACCGCGCAGCGCCGGTTATGCAGGTTTAAACTATTCCTGGCTCCACAAAGTCTGCTCTTCAATTTTTCCCTTAGAACTAGTCAAACTCTTAAATTAAGCACTCAACCTTCCTTTTACAGCCCAGCACTTGCTCAAATTTCTCAGTAAGCACTACCAAATTCTAGCACTGAACCCCCCCCCCCCTTATACTATATAGAAGTAAAAGGCTCCCTATTCGTCCCATCCGGGCAATCAATAAAACAGTTCATTAAACTATTCAGGCATGTCCAAAGGGCAGTTTCAGGTCTACACTCCAGTCCAGCTGGTGAATCTAGGAATCTTGAGGCAATGTTACAATTGCCTTATGTATACAGACAACCCTCTCCTCCTTCCAACAAACTCAAATGTATGTGAGAGATGCAACTATACAGCCAAACTGGAGGCCAAGCTCTCTCAACCCAAGACTGGAACAGCCAGTCAGAAGGAGAAGGGAACCACTCGCACCACACAACCAGTCTCACATAGACCAATCGTATCTGCACCAGCAAACAGGACACATAAACACACAAAAACATACTCAGAGGTTCAAAATAAAAATCTGCCAAAGCAGCAGAGACCTCCAAAGCAGACATCCAAGCAATCGCTACCCCACAACAATATTCACGTATCACATACTTCACAAAGTCTGTGTGCCACACAATTGCAGCCCTTAAGGCTAAGTAACACACCAAATACACTAGTAATAGGAGACTCTATTGTCAGGCACACTGACGTCCCGCTCACCAGACTGAACAAGGAGAAGGTCATTGTAAGCTGCCTGTTGGGTGCCAGGATCCGCCACATAACACAACCACTCAGGTCACTCCAAAGCAAGTACAAATATGACTCTGTCATTGTCCATGTTGGTGTGAATGAACTGAGATGTACCTCCCTGGACTACATGAAAAGGGACATAGAGGAGCTCTCTGATCATGTAGCCTAGGCTGGTATGACCCTGACCCTGAGTAGCATCTTGCCCTCACCAAGAATGATGCCACAGTATAAAGGCAAAATGATCAATTTTAACAATTGGCTAAACTATTGGTGTCATTCAAAGGGGATCCAGTGTCTGTCAGCCTGGGATGACATGCTCAACAAGCCACGTTGCTTTGCTAGAGACGGCTTGCACCTGTTACCCTTGGGCTTTTGAATACTGGCTAAGGCTCTTGCCACCCCCATAGTGCCTTTTTTAGGTAAGGCTCAAAAGACAAACCAACCACCATAGACAACACAAGAAACAAAAAACTGAGGGTATTGCTACTCAATGCCAGAAGTCTAAACCTCAAAATGCACGCACTCGAGGCACTCTTCACTATGGAGAAAATCGATATCTGTGCAGTAACAGAAACCTGGTTCAAGGCTCCAGAGAGCACCCCAGCTCTACCAACTATAACTCATACCATACCTTTCTGCCCCAGAACCCAGACCGAAATACAAAAGGCGGGGGGTGTATCCATCTTCATCAAGGATACCCACACCTCCAGGTTAGTGGCACTGCATGAGGTCTCAGAGACCATCCATGTGCAACTAACAGTGGGCAAAACTGCTTTTCAGTTTGTGGCTTGCTACAGATCACCCACCGTGTCTCAGGACCCCCACTCGGCATTCCTGAAAACATTGGAGAATATGAAGGTCTCACCAAACACCATGATATTGGGTGATTTCAACTACCCAAACACTGACTGGGAAAACTACTCAAGTCCCAACTCCTTTGCCCAACGTTTCCTAGAGTTTATAAACTCAAACGCCCTGGAACAACTGGTTACCACTCCCACAAGAGGTGACAACATATTGGACCTGGTCATCACCAACATGGGGGCTCAATGTTCCACACCAGAGGTAAACCCCTCGTTGGTAAGATCAGACCATAAACTAATCACACTGGACTTCCACATCCCAACCCCACCCCCAGCCAAGGAAATCACTGTGAAACTTCACACTTCTCAAGACAGAGGTGGAATGTTTCAAAGCCCCCAGGCTAATGGAAAATGCTGCCCAAACCTCAGAATCCTTTACAAATGCATTTTATGAGCACCTACAGGAATGCATGGATTGAGCCATCCCAAGTAAAACCAAGACTCACTCCTCCAATAAGAGGAGACCAGTCTGGTGGACCCCGGCCATAAATAAGCTATACAACAGGAGGAGGAAACTACTACATGACAGAGCAAAATCCCAAAAAGGGAAGGCATCCCTGATCAGTATTAGCAAGAAACTACGATCCCTCATAAAATCATCCAAGGCCAGCTTCGAAAGAAAAATAACCAAGGACTCGAAACATAATCACAAGGCCTTCTTTAGCTATGTCAAGAATCTAGGCGGCAACTCTTAGATCTGCTCTGAGCTGGTGCAAAATGGCAAAAAATACACTGTACCCACTGACATTGCCAACATCCTGTCTGACAGGTTCAGTACAAACTTTACCCCCCCCCCCTCACCCCCAAAAGGGCCCATGTCCATCCCAGAAGAATGTAGACCCCCAGACATCACAGACACACAGGTGAAAACAGCCCTCTCCAAAGCCAAAAACACAGCATCAATGGGACTGGATGGTATCCCAGGATGCATCTTACACGAGCTCCAAAAAGAACTAAACCCTCACATAAGTTCACTGTTCAAACTCAGTCTTACTACAGGATATGTACCCAAAGAATGGCATACAGCAACAGTTATCCCGCTCCATAAAGGTGGCACCACAACGGATCCCGGGAACTATCGCCTATAAGCCTGACTAGCCTGGTCCGCAAGGCTATGGAGCGCATCATCATGGATCTCATAAACAAAGACATTGGGAACCTCCAGACACAGGACCCTACCCAATTAGGCTTTGTTAAAGGCAGATCTTGCCTCTTAAACCTAGTAGACTTCTTTGAAACAGTTACCAAGGCCATAGACGAGGGAAAGGTAGTCCACACAGCCTACCTAGACCTCACAAAGGCCTTCGACACAATACCCCACTCTGGCATTATGGATAACCTTACCAGCTTGAACATTAACCCTTATGTCACAAGATGGGTTGCAAACTGGCTTATGGATAGAACTCACATGGTCAGAGTTCTGGGAGCCATGTCCGACTCCAAACCGGGTACAAGTGGCACCCCACAGGGCTCAGTCCTGGGACCCCTCTTGTTTGGTATATACTTTTCTGAGGTACAGGCAAGCACGGGAGGACTATGGCTGACCAAGTTCGCAGATGATTGCAAACTGGGAGCCATAATCAACTCTCTGGCTGACACAGACATCCTCCAGAAGGGTCTTACGGAGATGAATACCTGGTGTCAGAACCATGGCCTCAAGCTAAATGCCAAAAAGTGCATAGTCATCCCCTTTCGGAAAAACAAAGTGCCCATGAACTACCACATAGGTGGTAATACACTAAGTACAGAAGATGTAATTAGGGATCTGGGGACCCAAGTAGATAGCAACCTCTCCTTTGATAATCACATTGCCAAAGTGGTTAGAAAAACCTTCTATATAGCCCACCTAATCATGAAAGGGTTCACATCTAGATCAAGAGAGGTCATTGTTCCCCTCTACTCATCACTCATCAGGCCCATAATAGAGTACAATTCCCCATTTGGGATGTACCTTACCCGACACCTGCAACAGCTAGAAAGACCCCAGAAGTACCTCACCAAGAGGATCGTGGGCCTCAAACAGATGCCCTATGCAGCTCAACTAAAGAAACTCCAGCTCTACTCTGTTGCTTACCGCCTACTCAGAGGTGATCTCTGCCTGATGTACAAGGCCATGTCTAACCCGGAATTAATGGACATGCTCCACCTCAAGAAAACCAAATCCCTTAGAGCTACACGTTCCAGGGATTTAAACCTCAGCACAACAATAAATAGGACATGCTGAAGGGATACATTCATATCCCAAAGGCTTTCTTCGCTCTGGAATAGAATCCCAATCCATGTTAGGCACAGCCCCTCACTGACCCTCTTCAAGTGAAATCTTGACGAGTGGATGGGAAATCATAAATTTACTCCTGGGATCACTTCTATGGCCCTGCTGGACAGAGGCTCAAGAATCTAATCAAATCTAAAAGGGAGGCAAAAGCCAACACATTCTGGCTAGGCTTATAAATGCCCTAGGGCAGATAGCCTAGTACCTACCTATGAACCTATGAAGATATAGATATATCCATCCATCCATCCATCCTCAAACCCTTTTTCCCATTTTGCACATGGGATCGGGGTGTCAATTTAATAGTGACAATCATCTCGAGCCAGGGTTTATACCGCCGGGTGTCTAGCCCTGCCATGGTAGTTCACCATACTACTCACTCACACACACATACTAGCACCTATGGCCAATTTAGAGTATTCAGTCCACCTACTGTATGTCTTTGGAGTGTGGGAGGAAAGCAGAGCACCCAGAGGAAACCCATGCAACTGCAGGTAGGACATGCAGATTCCACTTAGAAGGTACTCCAGCCAAGAATCAAACTGAAGAACCTCTTGCTGAGAGGCAACAACACTAACCGCTGTGTGTGTGTGTGTGTGTGTGTGTGTGTGTGTGTGTGTGTGTGTGTGTGTGTGTGTGTGTGTGTGTGTGTGTGTGTGTGTGTTTTAAGATAGCTAAGAGATTTTTGTCTTCTGATCATAGGGATCAATTTGGTGTAACGTGTGACTAGATTGGCTAGTGCAGGGCAAACAGTAGGCTTGAAAATAAGGTTGTGCAAGGTGGATAGCTGAATAAAGGCAAGTTGGTTGGGGAGTTCAAGCCAGTTTAATTCTAGGAGTGGTTTACAGTGGTGTGTGTGTGATATTTAGAGTTTGTGGCAAACTTTGCAACTTTGTTGTAGCACTATTTCATCTTGCTTAGGGTAGAAGTTTGTAAGTTAGTTAAGATAGGGGCCCCATAAAGGGGGGAGGGAAGTAAAAATGTTTTTGCAAGGGTACTTTTGGTTGCTGCAGTAAAGAATTGTTTGTTTCTATATAAGAGTCCCAGTTTTTGATGAGTTTTTCTTTATATTTTGCTGTAGATGGGGGTCAAATGAAAGTTTGTTGTCAATGATAACGCCTAGAAGTTTGGTTTCCTACACTATTTCTATGACAGTGCTGTCAAATGCATGGATGTTGAAATGATCAGTGACAGGGGTGATGTTTTGGGGATGAAAGAGTACTAGTTTTGTCTTCTTTGGATTAAAAAAGAGTTGGACATTTCTTAACCAGGCTTCAACAGCAGTAAAGGAGTGTTGAATTTTTGAAAGTAGTTCTGGTAGTGACTGAGAAGTACAGATTATGGTGGAATCATCAGTGCATTAAATGAGGGCCCCAGGGTGAGAGGCAGTATGAAGGTTGTTAGTGAAAATGTTAGAGTAGGGGTCCTAGGATGGAGCCTTGAGGGACTCCAGTAGGGTTGGAGAGAAAGGGTGAGAGTTCATTGGACTATTTCAGTGCTTGTTTACGATCCTTGAGATAGTTCTGAAACCATTTTATTGTGTTATGTGAGAAGCCTAAGTTAGACAGTGTGTTCAATAGTAAGGGGTGAGGCACTATGTCAAAGGCCTTGGAGAGATCAAGGAATACTGAGGTTGTATAGCATCCTGCATCTCTGGCCTTGTTCATGCTATCTGTAAAAGATAATAGAGCTGTATCTGTGCTGTGGCTAGGTCATAAGCCATGTTGGGGTTTGGTTAAAAGGTTGCTTTGCAATAAATATTACATTACCTGCTGATGGATACCTCTCTCACGAATGTTGGATATGGGCGACAAGATGGATATAGGACAGAAATTGGATGGCTCAAAAGAGTTGCCTTCTTTGTGGATGGGGGTGCTGTGATATTGTTTCCATATGGTAGGTACTTCTGATTTGGATAAAGACCTATTTATAAGGATATTGATTGGGTAGGTGACGAGTTAGCAGCCAGTTTGAGGTAGTGTATTGGATGACTGTCAGCTGAGGTAGAGCAGGGTTTTAGTTTTTGTAGCAGTTTCTTAATGGTGTCAGTGGGTATGGGCTGAAATGAGAATGGGGTTTGTATGATGTTTTGTTGAGTAGGGGGGTTAATAATAACTGGGTTAGAAGTAGTTGATGTTCTGGGGTTGGCGTCTGAATAGGTTGAAGGGTAGGGGGGGTCCAGCATTAGTGGTGTTAGTTGGTCTGAAATTGATTTTATGAAGTGCTTGTTAGTTTTCGGCTATTTGTGATGGTGGGGTATCAGGTGATAGGGTACCTCTCAACCTCTTAGGGTAAGAAACCTGGACAAAGCCATGAAATAAGTGGTACAAATAGGGACAATTTTTAAATATTGCTCTTACAAACTTAGAAAGTTGATAGAATAACATGTTTTGCATTAGCATGAAATTTCTGAAGGGTATGAAATCTAAAACTCAAATGTCTGTCATTATTTTCTAACTTCACTATTTAATGATTTGCCACTAACTTGCCAGAAAGCCACAATTTTATGAAAAATGGACCAAAAATCTAAGGCAAAAATCTGGACATTCTGCGAAAATCTGTACACACACAAAAACACACACACACACACACACAGCCATACTTTTCATTTTTGTTAAAATCTAAACTTTTTTTTTTTGGCATTTTCAGAAAGTTGTAGCTGATTAGGGTGATTAAGGGGACCATGTTTTCTCTCAGAAGAATAAGTACCCACACACATACATACATAATTGGGCAAAAATATTAATATTAAAGATAGATGACATTCTGTTCTTTCCATACACTGAACATTTTTCATGTTGTTAACCCAAAAACTTTAAAAAGCTACAACAAAAGGAAGATACAGAATAAGGGGATAACTTTTCAAAAACTGAAACATCTATAAATGATATGTGTGTGAAGTCAAAGTGCTCTTTAATAGCTTCCTATAATTATCATATTATTATTATTATTACTATTATTATTAAGATTAATATTACTGCGCCCAGTCACTCTTGTAGGCACCACATAAAAATTACATTGTCCCTATATGCTTCACTGTTCCATAATACAAAGGGATTCTTACATATTACTAGCTATACATCCACTGCACACCGTGGAAGGAGTTCAGTATGATTGTGATCTTAGAATACTAATGTTGCAGTGTAGCACTCACTGCGAGAATTAACTGCATGCACAGGAAAGGGATGTTTAGGAAGAGGAAAAGGTGCAGGACTCCCATTGTTTTAGGGAGTGGGGGAGCAGCTGTATTCACAAGGGTGTTATGGAAATAAGAGAAAGGTGACACTGCTTTTCAAAGACACAGAAGTGTAGTGCCACAGCTACACAGGATTTGTTGTTTCTGATTAAAAAAATATCTGTATTGATTTGTTTCTGATTAAAACCATGTTCAGTAATAGCCTCGCATCAGGCTTTGTGCCCACTGAATGGCACACAGCAACGGTCATCCCACTCCACAAAGGGGGAGCCACCACTGATCCCAGGAACTATAGACCTATTAGCCTGATGAGTCTGGTCTGCAAAGCCATGGAACGTATCATCATGGAACTCATAAACAAAGACATTGGTAACCTCCAAACTCTGGATCCCACCCAGTTTGAGTTTGTGAAAGGCAGATCATGCCTCCTGAACCTGACTGACTTCTTTGAGGCAGTCACCAAAGCCGTAGATGAGGGTAAGGTGGTTCACACAGCCTATCTTGACCTCGCCAAGGCTTTCGACACCATCCCTCATTCTGGAATTATAGCTAAACTCAATAAACTAGGCATAAATCCCTACGTCATAAGATGGGTTGCCAACTGGCTCACTGACAGAACCCACACTGTAAAAGTTGCAGACTCCAAATCTGACCTCAAACTGCTCCTGTTTGGTATCTACTTCTCTGAAGTACAGGCTAACACAGAAGGCCTCTGGCTAATGAAGTTCGCAGATGACTGCAAACTAGGAGCCATAGTCAAGTCCCTAAATGATGTGAACATCCTACAGAAGGGCTTCTCTGAGACAGATGCCTGGTGTCAGAGCCATGGCCTCAAGCTCAATGCCAAAAAGTGCAGTGTCATCCCCTTTGGTAACAACTCTGTACCCATGAACTACCACATAGGCAGCAATCTACTTAACACCGAATGCGTGATAAGAGACCTTGGGACCCAGGTGGACAGGAGTCTCTCCTTTGATAGTCACATCACCACAGTAGTCAGGAAGTCCTTCTACATGGCACACCTCATCATAAAAGGGTTCTCATCCAGGAAAAAAGAGGTCATCGTTCCCCTCTACTTGACACTCATTAGACCCACTATAGAGTACAATGCCCCTTTTGGAATGTACCTCACAAGACATCTGCAGCAGCTATAAAGGCCACAGAAGTACCTGACAAAGAGGATTACTGGACTCAAACAAATGCCCTACACTGACCGCCTCAAAAACTCCAGCTTTACTCCGTAGCATATCGCCTACTCAGAGGTGATCTCTGCCTAACATATAAAGCAATGTCAAACCCAGAGCTGTTGGACATGCTACACCTAAAGAAATCCCAATCCCTCTGAGCTACACACTCTAGGGACCTAAACCTTGTCACCACAATAAACAGGACATGCTGGAGGGATAGATTCCTATCCCAGAGACTTCCCATACTCTGGAACAGGCTACCCATCTATGTCAAGCAAAGTTCTTCATTAGCACTCTTCAAGAAAAATCTTGATGAGTGGATGGGAAATAGAAAATACACCCTGGGGATCACTTCTGTGTCTCTGCTCAACAGTGGCACAGGAAAATAACTTTCTTGGGTGGCGTAAGCACGGGAACCTTGTTGGCTAGGCTTGCGTAGGCCTTGGGCCTATAGCCTAGTACCTACCTATGAACCTATGAACCTATAAAAAATATCTGTATTTCAAATTTACATGTTACAGAGGCTTGAGAAGACAGAATATCTGCAGAAGAAATGAGGAGTGAAACTAACCAGTTCCACATCTTTGTACCTTTTGCAGCACATGCTGTTATAGAGCTACCACATTAAAATATACTTTAGGTTTAGATTCTAGACAGTCACAGAATATACTAACAAAAACTTCAGTGGTCACAACACTGTGCACTTTTCAACAGGTACATAAATAATATGAGACTCTCACTATATTTCAATTCTGCAGTTAGTTGCTGAAAACAGTTTTCTGAAAAAGTGACTTTATACAAAATAAGTTAACTTTTTATGCTTGTATTGTCATATATAGTGCAATTACTGCAAGTTGTTTAATATCTAACATTCTCACTCTATGTGATGATAATGGCTGCCTGATGTTTAGGTAAACTAAGTAGCTTCTTAGGGTACCATTTATGTTAGGGGTGCTTTTCTCCAATTTTATTTTAATATAAAAGAGCAGTGCTGCCAGTGCCATGGTGCCTAAGTTCAAAACAACCACAGCTATGGCACACTGCGAGGGGAAATGGCTTTCTGCTTTGTCCCGTCTATAAACTAGACAACCAGTCAAGACAGCATTTGGGCATCTCTGATTTATTGTTTAGATTATGGGTGGAATGGCAAAAAGCAGAGGCACAGAAATGTTCAACAAAGAAGTAGATGTGATAGCTGTGATGGAAATATCAGCAATGGGAGTCCATAGTTAGCAGCATTGTGAAGGTCTGAAAGGCAATGCTCTGATCATAGTGCTGTTCACCCAGTATGATCTGCACTGTAGTATATTTTCTTTTCAATTCTGACAGGCAACCAGATATCATGGGCAGTGAATGTGGTTTAGTAGGGTTAATGTATATTTATGTGAAACATGTTAGAATACTTTCCTGTGGTTGACTACTATGTTATGGGAAAAAAGTCAAAATACCTTATTGTGACCATTCATTTTATTTTATTTTATTGCACTTGGACATCTGAGGGGTACACAGTCAACAAAATGGAGCAGCACTATTAGGATGAAAATGACTGACCCCACTGCCATTTTCTCAGACTTTGTGATCGTTATTCTGCCTTTAGACTAATGTGTATTTGTGTGAAGTAAGCCAGAATGATTTTCTGTGGCTACTTTTTGTGTGAAACAAAGCTGAAATTAATTTCTGTTACCATTATTTTTACACAAGTTGATATATGATGGGTACACAGTCAACAAAGTGGTTTTAACTGATGGTTTGTCTGTGGATAAAATTAAGTGACTGATGTCATTGTTTTAGTTAAATAGTCATTAGTCTAGTATTCCAAGACTGGTATGTATTTGTTCATAGGTTCATAGGTTCATACTAGGCTATCTGCCCTAGGGCATTTATAAGCCTAGCCAGAATGTATTTGGCTTTCGCCACCCATTTTAAATTTATTTTGCTATGCCCTTTTTCGAGGTTAGTATACTGTGCCTCTATCTAACAGTGACACAGAAGTGATACCCGGGGTAAACCTACGATCTCCCATCCACTCATCAAGATTCCTCTTGAAGAGAGTCAATGAGGGACTCTGCCTAACCTGGACTGGGATTTTATTCCAGAGTGAAGGGAGCCTCTGGGTTATGAATCTGTCCCTCCAGCATGTCCTATTTATTTCAGTGCTGAGGTTCAAGTCTCTCGAGCGCGTAGCTCGATGGGATTTGGATTTTCTGAGGTGCAGCATGTCCATTAATTCCGGGTTGGACATGGCTTTATACGTCAGGCACAGATCTCCTCTGAACAGGCGGTATGCCACTGAGTAGAGCTGGAGTTTCTTTAACCGGGCAGCATATGGCATCTGTTTGAGCCCTTTGATCCTCTTGGTGAGGTACTTTTGGGTTCTTTCCAGTTGCTGCAGGTGTCTGGTAAGGTACATCCCAAAAGGGGCATTGTACTCAATTATGACCTGATGAGGGATGAGTAAAGAGGCACGATGACCTCCCCTGATCTAGATGTGAATCCCTTCATGATTAGGTGGGCTATATAAAATGTTTTTCTAACCACTTTGGCCACGTGGTTGTCAAATGAGAGATTGCTATCAACTTGGGTCCCCAGGTCCCTAATTACTTCTTCTGTACTTAGTGGATTTCCACCTATGTGGTAATTTGTGTGGTAATTTGTGTGAAGTACATTACAGTACTTTTTGTGTGAAATTGAAATACATTACTGTAACCATTATTTTTCTTATCTGTGCTACATTCACACATCTGAAGTGTACATGGTCAACAAAATGGCTATAATTGTCAGGCACATGGAGCTGTCTGTGGATGAAAGTGAGTGACCTGCTATCATGATCAAATTGAGCAGTCATTAATCTGGATTTGCAGGACTACAGTGCATTTGTATGGACCAAGTTTAAATACTTAACTGTGGCAGTATTTTTTAAATCACAGTCAAATATCTGAGGTATATGCAAGTGAGTGACTGTAACCAATGGGCACAGAAGAAGTCTGAGTATAAAAGTGACTTACCACTGCTGCATGATCATAAATAAATAGTCACTTACCTGACTTGGCAGGAGCAGTGTCATGAAATACATTTGCTGAAATCAATGTAAAACTATCATTACTATGGCTTATGATTGCATGTGCGTGTGTGTGTGGGGGGGGTTGTAATATTATAAAGAATAAAAGTTTTGCCATCATTTATTTTATTTTCCATCACAGTCAAACATCATTGTACAGTACATGTGGCTATCTTTATCGTCTGGGAAGGATGGGTGAAAACAACAACTGATCACTGGCATGGTGGCACAGTGAATAACATTACCATTTCACAGCACTCGGTTCAGTGGTTGAGTTATTGGCTGTGGTTCATTCTGTGTGGACCTGCCATGTTCTCCCTGTCCCTGTGTAAGCTTTATTTGGATGCTCTAGTTTCCTTCAAGACCCCAAATTCATGCTGTAGGTAAACTGGTATTCCTTTACTTTCCCTGTATGTGAGAGAGCAATGGAGTAGAGAGTGAGAGAGAGAGATTGTGTGAGGGTGTGTGCATGTGTGTGTGTGTAAGAGAGACAGAGAGAGTGAATACACATGTGAGCTCATCTTGTGATTAAACTTGGCTTATCAGTGGTACTGTCAGTATGTGTGTGCATGTGTGAAAAATATCACCAATTTATATCTGTGGACATATAAAAAATTAGAGGGCATATACATAACTATTCTGGAAAGCAGTGAAAAAGAAAATTAACAAATAATTATCTTTCTAAAATAAGGAATACACGCATGATTGATTTTGAATGCAGAGTAGGAGGGTACATTGTAGGTTTCTTGCATTTGATTGGCTGTTTTATAGTTTGAAATGTGTATTTAAGCAGACGCTAATTGATTTTTATTTGTCTGATGAAGCAATGTTACCTTTAGCCTTTGGGTATTAGTTTACTGTTGTCTACCTTGCTTTTTGGATCTAGTTGGGAAGATTTGTTGCTATTTTGTGGTTTGTGAGGATGGCAAAAGATACTGTGATTCATAATGAAAAAGAAGGAACCAGTATGGTGATTGATAGTCGACATTTGAACCTCTTGGTGGGTCAGAATAATCCATTGTTAGCACTTGGTCATTTGGACATTGATCAGGGGTCTATTAATACTAATGGTAATGACCAAGAGGTACGGGTGTTGAAGAGAGCTATAGAAAATGGTCTATATCATATATTCAAAATTCCAAAATATCGAACACCATAAGTTTGAACTTGGAATTTTGAATATTGATAACATCGAACGCTCAGAATAGCAAATTTTTTTCCCAGGGAAAAAAATTCTCTGTTCCGAGAAACATACACACAACACAAGCACACCAAAATAAATAAACCACACACATACAGTTAACAAAACCCAACCCCACACTAAACCATACATACATTACTAACTATCCACTTACCTTAACCCGCACCTTAACCCTAAGGTCCGTAACTATCGCACACATACCCTACGAATCTATACACAAACAAATTAATTAATACACACATATACAGTTAACAAAACACAACCCTACACTACACCATACATACATTACTAACTATCCACTTACCTTAACCTGCACCCTAACCCTAAGGTCCCTAACTCTCATACCACAGTGGAGGAAATAGTGAAGCCACAGAACGGCCCACCGAAATCTTGCCCTAGGTAAAATTTCGATGTTCTGGGGCTTCGCTATTTTCACCATTCGATGTTTTGGGTTCGATATTTTAACTTTCGAAGATTTCAATCTTTGAAGTTATGATATAGACCCACAGAAAATGATCTATGCAGGTTCAAATGGTTTCAGTATCAATGATACCATTTTGAAGCCTGTTTGAATATGAACATAGTGCCACGAGGGCTTTGTGTGTTAAATATGCCATCTTATGGCAATACATACCCTACACTTTTAGAGCAATGGCAAAAAATCAATTTGGACACTAGTAGAGCTTATCTTAAGCTGCTTATGGATTTTTTTCAGCCGATGGAGCATGAGCTGAATGAGAAGATTTGCCAGAAGCAATGGGAGTTAGCTTTAGCCTATGGGGAAGATGCTACTGAACTGTACATGAATTAATTGATTGATAAAATACTTCATTATGAAGTGAGGCTACTTGATCAAAAGAAAAAGAAATTAAGTAGAGATGTAACTGACTTCTCTAATCAGCACGTATTTACTTGACTGAGGGCGGCTGAGCAGAAAAAGTATCATTCCACCAATCCACAAGCACATTCTGCCAGGGTAACCAGTGAGGTTATTGAAGAAACACATTCGACCAATCAGCAGATGAGGGGGGCATGTCTCTTTACCTCTACAATGAGACAGATCTAGCATGAACCATCAGCAGCAACCTGAAAAGGTAACCAATGATGTGTCAGTGGAAGAAGTATTAACCAATCGGCAACTTAGAGGGTGTGTCTCTTCACCAGATCCTGCAGTCTCAGTTTATTCTACACCAATGGAGGTTCCATTTAATTCTTTGGGGACAGAAGATGTACAGTCTGCAACAATGTCAGCAATGCACGTAAGACGTAAGATCAACTTGGATCCTAAGCAGCAGGTTTTTCCAGTGTTTCCCTTGCTCTTTTGCACAGGAAGAAGGAGACTGACGGAGCAAGAACTGCAGAAAGGGGGTCTGAAACAGAAAGAAGCCCCAGCAATGTTACAAACGCATAAGCTGAAGAAAATGTGGGAATATGGACAGGAGGTTTAGTTTGGAATTTAGCGAACTATGAACTGACTGAAGCGGAGTTTTCCTTACTCAATAAAGATCTGAGCTTTATACCTTCTAGTAATATGGACATTAGTGGTTTGTTGGTTAGTTTACGATTATTTACTCAAAATGTGGCTTTGAGGTTGCAGTTTAATAATTTAGAATATGTGGGTGACTCACATTACAAAAGGAAGAGAACATATGTACCATCTTTACCACACAATGTTGAAACATTCTTAAGAGTATGTGAAAATGCTATATATATGTATGACTTTAAATGTGCTGTTAATGGGAGGGGAAGTAATTTGACAATATCTGAGAGACAAGCAATGTCTGACTTACAGAAAAACAATGAAATGGTCATTCATCCCTCAGATAAAGGGGACCTGTTGTAGTATTAAATTGACAGTTCTATTATGAAGGGATGAATGAAATGTTGAAAGACACTACAGT